>NW_010293462.1:0-25927 GCF_000700745.2 Antrostomus carolinensis
CTCCTTGGATGGTGTGCGAATGCTCAGGCAGTGGCTTCTCTTTTAATAGTTCCAGCCAGCTCTAAGTCCCACTTCCTTCTTTTCTGTCTTGATATCTTCTCTGGGGAGCCATGAGGTGGTCTCTCAGAGGAAGGCTTTCCTTGGCATCACATCCCAAACCCTATCGCAATCCCCATCCCTTTCCTTTTTATCTCCTCACCTGGTCTCCCTCTCTAAATCCAGACTTTACCTCCACCTTCCCTGTCCTGTGGTCACTACTGCCCATTTCACAGCGAAAACCCAATCTGTGTTGGTTACCTGTCAGATAATCAATCGTCCTTCCTTCTAGACACCATCTCATGGAGAAGAGAGAAGGTTGTCAGTCCCCATTTTCATCCCTGGTGCCCACCTTCTGCCATGGAGGGATCAGGAGCTGCCAGCCCAAGGGAGTACATCTGTATCCTCTGTGGGGATGGTGCGGGGAGTGGTCCTGTCCCCTCTAGGACATGCAGAAATTTTCAGAAAAGAAGTGGATGAATTTCAAAATTTCAGGGGAGTCTTGTCAGAAAAAATCTGCCAAGTCCCTGCTTAGGTCACCTGAGCTGCACCTGGACCACATGTAGATGGATTTTCACAAGTGGGCAAAAGCACTTTCCTACATCTCTGTGTTCCAATCATATCTCAAGTCCCAGATCCATGACCAGGTCACCGAGGCTTTTACAAATATAATTTTAAGATGGGCAAAAACGTAGATTTGTTGCTAGCCTACTTTTTGAAGTGCTTGAAATTGTCTTGGCACAGAGAGATGTATATATATGCTTGAGGCAAACAAACAAGGCAGAAAACGTTCAACCCCCAGCAGTGCCTGTTTGGCAATGCTATGGGCAACCTTGGGAGCAGAGCAACAGGCTGCACTGGCAGCCGTGCCGATAAGGCACAGCAGAAACACTTGTGCAGGCAGATGTTTGAGCCTCACAGGCAAAAACACACCCAGCCCCTTTGCCCAAAAGTGCTTGATCTGCGACAGGTCCCTCCACTGCCTGCGACAGCGAGGCTACCCTCTGTGGCACCGTCTTGCTGCTGCTCTTGAGATACAGGCACAGCTTGTCTCCCACTGCCGGGGGCAGGACACCCACCTCTTCCTGCCCTGCCCTGGGCATTGCTCCTGCCCTTGCAGGGATGAGCAGCCCTACAAGGTGTGTGCCCAGGCAGTGGAAGAGGAGGGCAGTGCCTGGTGCAACACATGTGCCTGGTGCGTGAGTGCTGGCGACGGTGCAATGTGTGTGCCTTGGGGAGAGTGTGGGAGTGTGTTTGTGTGGCTGCGTCTTCCTGATGTGGGCAGCCTGGCTGTGTCTGATGGCACACATGTGGTGTGAAGGAGGAAGTGAGGATGAGTGGAAGATGACTGTAGGAGCTTGCAATGGAGAGGATAAGGAGAAAAATCAGCTAGACCTGCTGGGTTGTTTGAAACTCTTGCTTGCGGCTTGGACGGGGTGTTTAAGCACATTTCTCATCCCCTTATGGGATGAAGAGAAGTGTCTCTCACCTCAGTTCATAGCCTTGCAAACGCATCCTGTCTTTCACGCAGGTGGATCAGGGGATATCCATGCCCTGTACTGGGGCAGTGCCTGTCCCCTGTCTCTGGAGGCTGCTTTGTGTCTTGCAGCTCCAGAGTCAGCAAGAGATGACTCGCCCCCAGGCACTGGCATTATATAAGGGATGGGAGGCAAGTTTCCCAGTCATAAAGGTGTTGCACAATTATTCTGGCTTGGCTCTGGATCCCTGGAGCTTGAGCATGCCACATAACATGACTGGTGTAACATAGGCTCAGCCTGACTGAGCCTCAGGCTAGCAAATCACTTCTGCTGACATCTTTCCTTTCCAATGAAGTGTATGCTTCTTCCGAAGGGGGAAGTGACAGAGCACACTTTGGAGCAGCAGCACCCATGGACAATGGGCAGCTAGAAACACCTTCCAGCTCTTCACACTGGTGTCTTGCCTCTTCCCCAGGAGATGTCCCCCCTGCCAAGCCCACCAACCTCCTTGCCCCAGGATAGCCAGCATTGAGCTGGGCCAGTGCAAATCCCCATGCCTGGATTTCTCATTTGTATTTGTCTGTCTCAAGGCTAAAAGCTGTTTGGCTCGACATGCCTTTCTCCTGGAAATTAAAGACCTTGTATTTTTCTCCCCACAGTGGTATTTGTACCCTGTAATCAAGCTGACTCTCCACCTTCTCTCTGAAAGGCTGAACATGCTGAACTCTGAGCTTCTCCCTGCAAAGGGTATTTGCTTTAGCCATCAGGTGAATTTCCTGGTGCTGTCTTCAGTCTTTAACTTTTTAACATCCATCAAAAAGCAAAATAACCTGAAACCCCATAGCCCTGCACTCATCAGGGCTGGGTGCAGATAATCCTAACTTCTTGATCTGCTGTCATATGAGGTTCCCTTTCCTTCCTTCCCACACTCTCCAGCAAGCCTCCAAGTAGTGGATATCTAAGTACATAAGCACTGTCAGCAAGGAGGTCAGACATCGCAATGACACCCTTTTCATTGCCCTGGTCTTTCAAAAGCTGTTCCAGGTGACCAGACAAGTCACAGGACAGTGGGGCTCTGTACTGTCCAGCTTTTGCAATTACATGCTGATGATGTTGGCCGTCCTGATGGGCAAATGGGATGCAAAACCAGAACATCATTATTGTTGGAAATCCCAGCACTAAAAAGTGCAACTTATGTCCATGCAGACTCCTGAGCAGGGCTCTGAGACAGTGAAATTCAGCTTTGTTACACACATGGAGTTTCTGCTTTTCTCCATCTTCTTCCTGTGAAAGGAGGCAATAGCTGAAGTATAATCCCAGGCAGTGACCAGGGCTCTTACAAATGCTAGGACAGAGTTTTATATCACCTGTAGTGCTGCTTACAGGCCAATGGTGCAGAGTGCAAGCAGGGGAGCACTCCAGGACCCAGGACAACCAAGTTTTAGGGGCCAAATTCTCTGTTGCTGAAAGCTGAAGACACTCCAGTTTAAACACACAGAGGATTTACCCCAGAATTTCTTGTTATATAAGTTAACAATAACTTTAAGGTGTTGGTTTGGACCACATCCATCGAATGATGCATTGTCCCAGAAACAGGGATGGAAAGTTGCATTTTTACTGAACAGCAAAAACAATAGTGATGAAAGACAGAGCAGTGACCTGAGTTCAACAGCTCCAGCAGCTGGAGATAATAATGAGAGATGTGATCATTTACCGTGGAGGTCCACGAGATGGTTTATAGTTTCATGGTCCAGAGTCATCCCCAGGGCACTGCACATTCCAGAAACATCTCTGAAGCACCTTGCAGTAAATGGCAACGAGCAGAAAAGTATCAGGGTGGGTGTCAAGGCAGTAGCATTCCTCCCTGGGAATGAGTAAAAATTAATTCCTTTCTAGATACAGGGCCTCAGGAAGAGTTACCAGCAATTGACCCCCAATTCCTGGGCCACTCTCGGCAGGGCTTGCTATGGTTCCACTTGGAGTAACCCATTGGGTTATTTAGCCTGAAAGTACATCTGCACCTCCCTCCTAGAACACCACTGGAGTAAGTGCATGGTGCCTCCTCTAGGACATGGGTTTTTATGACAGAATTGTAGTGGTTGGAAAAGAACTTTAAGATCACTGAGTCCAACCATAAACCTAACACTACCAATTCCACCTCTAAACCTATGCCCCACTTGACGTGCTTCTGAAAGGTACATACCAGTTGAGGGCTACTTCACGTCTCCAGCACAAGTAGCAATGTGTTGTACGTGGTTGCAGACCTTTGAATGCCTCTTTTCTCTTGACTGAAGCTAACAAAGAGTCTTGGCCCATTTTTGAAGGAGTCAGGATGAGCTGTTGTGGCCACTCCTGGGAAACAATATGAGACACAGCAGCAAAGAGCTGTAGCCCCAGAATCGTAGAATCACAGAACCATTAAAGTTGGAAAAGACCTATAAGATCATCAGTCCAACTGTCAACCCAACACCACTATGCCCACTAAATGTTGTCCTGAAGTGCCATGTCTACTCATTTTTTGAACACCTCCAGAAATGGTGACTCCACCACCTCCCTGGGCAGCCTGTTCCAATGCTTGACCACTCTTTCAGCAAAGAAGTTTTTCCTAATATCCAATCTAAACCACCCCTGGTGCAAATTGAGGGCATTTCCTCTCATCCTGTCACTAGTTACTTAAGAGACCAAAACCCACCTCTCTCCATCTTCCTTTCAGGCAGTCGTAGAGAGTGATGAGGTCTCCCCTCAGCCTCCTTTTCTCCAGACTCAACAACCCCAGTTCCCTCAGCCGCTGCTCATCACACTTGTGCTCCAGACCCTTCCTTAGCTTTGTTGCCCTGCTCTGGACATGGCTCAGCAACTCAATGTCATTGTAGAAGCAGGTCTCACTTACCACCAAGGCAATTTCCACTGCTACAGCTTTACCCTTGCACGTACCCTGGGTCTGGTTCCTTGAGGGCTGCTCAGAACCCACAGCCCTTGGCTGAAAACCCATCAGTGTTTGCTGGCTTTCAGCATGTGCTAACTCCAGACAGCTTGTGCTTGAAGGCCTATTGAGCTCAGCCACTACCCTTACACCTTGGTGCTGTGTCCACAAGGCATCAGGAATGGCCACTGGAAGAGCTGCAGCGTGCTCTGCTTCATGCTGTAAAGCCATCTGTGCTAGACGTTGGTACATGGGTGGCATAGCTCCTGCCTTTGGGAGATCTCAGATGTGCTGGGATGGCAAACCCCACCTGAAGATGACTGCTGCTTCTCCTCCCCCTCACACACACATTTTCCCTCCCAGGGGAGAGGCAAGACAAGTTGTTTCCTATATAGGTTAATAATAGCCTTCAGTTCAGATTTCCCGTGACTTCTTTGGCAGCAGTCTACCAACTCTTTCTGGCATATCCCTTATGGAAACCTCCCACAAATGACTGGCATGTCTTATTCCTCCTCAGTGGTCCACACTGGGGTGTCCCATCAGGTTTTCTCTGCCTCTCCACCCTTCCCTTGACACTGTCGACTCAGTGTGCCACATGGAGGAATGAATGAGTGGTGCGATGGCCATGCCAAACCCCTATCCCTCCTTCCGTGCAGCGTCATTTCTACCAGCTGAGTATGTTCGTTGTGGGAGGGGTGGGAGAGCATGTGTGGAACCTGGGCTGGTACCTCTTCACAAAGGTTTTGCAAGGCTGAGCGGATGCCCCATGTGGGTGCCTGCAATAGATACTCCCCACGCCACCAGCAGGATGAGTGGAAATGATCTTATCTCTCAGTTCAGTAATAGGTATCCAATTTGCTGACTCCAGTTGCCCAACTCAGGTCTGATTCAAGTCTCTGTGGGCTTCCTGCGGATGTGACAGCAGTAGAAGTCTGAGCACAGGGGATGGGGGTGGCCATCAAAGACCCATCACCTGCACCTCCCAGTAGAGGCTGGGGGGGTTTGATATTCCCAGTCTGAAGCTGATGAATGGGTACATCTGGCATGTAGGTTAACAGGCAAAAGAGGAGAGATGCTTCCTGTCCCCAGAGGATGGAAAGCTCACATATGGGAAGTCCCAGCCACATACAACAGACTTTCATTGACAGCTTTTTCAGGGAAATGGTTTCCCAAGCAGTGTGTGTGGCAAGATACTTTGCTACAGGGTGGGCATTTTGGTACCTTGGCAGCATTGCACTGGTGACTCATGGGAAAGCTGCTCCTGTCTGCCGGTTTCTGATCCCCAGACCTCTGTCCTGTGCCAGGGCAGTCAGATCCTGTGGCTTCTGAGCTGGCTGTTCTCCCCTCTGTTTCTGCAAACAACTTTAGTTTGACAGTGGGTTTTTCAAGATAAAACCCATGCATGCCTTGGGTCATGAAGTAAACTAGGACTTGGATTTCCTGTGTCCACACATGGCAACAAATAGATGTATTCCCAGGCACTGGATGAGCCCTGTTTTAGTGCTCCTAGTTTAGGACTGAAATTCTGAGTATTTCCTACCTCCCATTTTGGCATCTACATTTGCTGACTCTTGTTAGGGCTTTCAGTGTGTAAATCCCCACTTTTGTTCCTTCTGGGCAGGCCAACAAAAAGAGGCCAGGACATTTTCTAAGGAAATGTTGGCTCTTTACCCTTGGGATATTCCAGGTCAGCCATAGGGTCAGTCAACCAATGTAACTGCAAGGGGAGGGAGGGGAAGATGGTGGCTCTCATCACAATGGCATTCAAGTTCTTTGCTTTTCCCCACCCATGAGATCCAGTTCACTGAAGCCTCTAGATCCAGTTTAAAAGCTATCATCCAAACTCACCTCATGTCCCATGCCTCCTGATGCCTCTCTGTGCAGGAGCTGTCAGGTAACAGGACATGCTCTTTGGGAGAGGGACTTTCTGGTGAATTGGGAGGTGGGGGCTTATGCCTCTTGAGACTTCAGGTGTCGCATCCACTGCACAGCCCAGCCCTTCTGTTTACAGCCCTGTTATCTCCACAGCCGCAGGCACTTGTCTTAGGTGGCTTGTCCATGTTGCATTATGGAATCTCAGAAATGCCCATTACAATGCAGTTCCTTAATGCCTGTTTACTGAAGAATGATGTTTAATATGTAAACTACCCAGGGGAAAAAAAATAAATAAGCCAGTATGGAAATTCCCCTGGGATTCAGGCTGATTTAAAATCAGCAGAAAGAATGGATGTCCAGAAAGAGGACAGCAGATTCTATTCTCACTTGCAGCAAGTGTAGGAAGGGCTTGCTTTGCATTTGCAGAGGTGGATTTAGGGAGTGTCCAGGTAAACTGGCAGTTAAAGTCCTTCGACAGCCCTGAAACCATAAGAGACTGAAAGTGTAGTTTGCTTCAAAGGTGCTTGTGTAGAGTTCAGAAACTCAATTCTTTTCTCTGAGGATGCATGTTAGCAGGAATTCTGTTGCAGAGACCATATGAGGGCAAGCAAGACTTGAGGGTGTGGAATTGGATCAGGGTACAGAAATTGGGGAAAAAAAGGTAACTACTTCAGAGAACTCCACACCTCCTTTCAGATTTAACCCTCTCGTACTTTCTACCCTTGCTTTGCCTGGGGAAATAAAACATCTTCCTGGAAATGGAAAATATCTACAGAAAATCCATGGTCTTGTGGTTTCCAATCTCCAGCCTAAAATTATCCATGACTGGTTCGTCCCTAGTTGCCCTTGTGCCAAACAATTGTTTTGCTTCCTGATGGACTCACTGGCAGCAATATGTCCCAACTTGGTCTTGGGTTTGCTGTATTACCTTTTTTCAGCACTTTTGGCCCATACTGGAGGGGAGGGACTCCATTCACCTGCTTGTCCTTCTGGTACTTCTTTGCACCTCTCTCACTTTCATTTTATCTTTCTTGAGCATGGGTGACCTGAAATACATGAGGTATTGCAGAGAGAGCCCCTGCTGTGAATTGTGGAACAGTGTAAAGACTTCCTTGCTCTTAATGCAAACACCTCACCCCATCTGTAGTGCAAACACCTTTACTTTTTGTGGATCTGCACCTCCTTAGATAGTAGGGGTGGGCTACACTGCCTATCCCCATCTGGACTAGTTGTTTTAGCCCTTTCTTTATCATCAATGAAGAGAAATGGATGCTTCTAAAGTGATCACACAGAATAGACATCTAAAATTACATCCAGGTGTATTATGATCTTAAAGTGATAATTTCTGTGCCTAGGGACTACCCGTGGTTAAGGTTAGAGAGCAGTCATACTCTCCATTTCTGGACATGTCCTCACCTGGTAGGGAAAATGTCATTGCTCCTGACTCACACTTTGGGCTGGTGAAGTTTCACCTCATTTCTGTGTCTTCTGCCTTGAGGGTCTTTGAACTCTCCTGCTGTGGTGCTAAGCAGCAGCAGTGTCTCCAAGTCAGGACTGGCTCTGCAACTCTCAGGAGAGCGACTGTCTACACAGAGCAGTTTATAGAGTAGCTCTTGCCAAAACCCTATTTCAGGAGAGCTGTTTGTAATAGCTTTCCTTTCAGATGTGTTATTAAAAAGCTTTCTTCTGAAGCAATTGGTGCTTTTCCAGTGTACAGTAGTTATTCTGGTATGCAACTGCTTATACTGGAAAATAGCTTCTCTACAAGAATAGCATGTGATAAACAATGTTTATTCCTGTAAATTGGGACCAGCTTTTGGATGAGGAGGAAATCATACATGACAAGGAACTGCCAGTGGGAACAGGCTGTGGGCCGTGCTCCAATGTGACTCTGGGGGACCCATCCCTATGAGACACTTCTGGATGATATAAGGTATAGACTCAGCTAGGTTCATCTTTCCTCCACTTGGTCCTAAGCAGTGAACTTCATGAAGAAATGTTTTCAGGGATTTTGAATACTATTCACACTACTATATTGTAATTCAAGTCCAAACTGAGTTTACCAACTTTCAGTCCTCTCTTAGATGTTTGATGAACATAAATTAGGATTGCAGTTTCACCTTAAGTTTCTTGAAACACAGATGCCATCAAGAACTCTCAGCTATGGAGACTACCACTGTTCCCTGGAGGAATTTCTCCATTTTTCTAACTCAAGGTGGAGGGCTAAGCAGACCTAGACATGAAATGAACACCTGGCTCTGCAAATCTGGAGGTTCAAGGCAGGATGTTGAAATCATTGCACTGAACCCTCCAGTTAGGATGGTTTAGAAAGCTTATAAACTTCCTACCTACTCACTTCCTACCCTGCCTTGCTAGGCAAGCTATAATTTTATTTTTAATGAAATCTTCTGAACGTGTCATCATATTGCTCTGTCAAGTAGATCATGGGAAGGAGATGGTCAGAAGTATCTTCCAAAGAGAGATTTCACAAGTATGAATCCTGTCGTGCTTTGACCCAGTGACCTCCCTTGGCATAACGGCTTTTACACCAGGTGACCCAACCATCAGTGCAATGAGTGACTCATTACAGCTTTGTGTGATTCATGCTTTTCTTTGTATTTTATTGCACCATCCATCCTGGGGTTCGTGTATCAATTTGGCTTGGACAAGATGTGGAACCAATCTGTCCAGGTTTATCCATTCAGCTGCTTAAGAAAAAGTCTGTTTACTTGGTTTTTAATGGGAAAAATCACATTGTTAGAGGCTTATTCAGCACTCTGCAGAAGCCAAAGAGTTTATGAGCCTGAGTTTATTTTGTGTCTCTCAAGCCAGTAGGAAAACACCTGAAGGGGAGAGCTAAGGATTGGTTCTTCCTTTAAAATTTCACCTGTGTCTTTTCTCTGGAGTGGAGTTAAGAGGAAGGGAGCCAGGTGGCAAGGCTGCAATACAAACAGGAAACTTGGAACCTGGGTGTTAGTTTTGGATCTTGTCTAGAAAAAACAGCCTAAGCACAGCAAGTTTCTTGTGGCACATTGCATGGTTCTGCAGGAGAGAAAGGAAAGGAATAGGAAAGTGACAAATATTACAGACAAGTGCTTTATTGGACAAGGGTCAGAGGGCATGGGTTTGAATCTTGGTTTATTCCTAGGTACTGCCATATTTGTTAGTTCCAGAAGATATTGGAAGAAAAGATTGAGACAACAACATTGTCTCCGATTTCCCTGTTGAGCTGAGTTTCCTTTTCTCTTTGAGTTTTCTCTGGGCAACTGGTAGATTCTAGAAATTAAAGTATTACTTTGACCCCTACAATGCCTTGATTTTTTGGCATTGTACAGATTGATAGAGGTAGTTGTCTCTAAGCACTTTGACACCTGATGTTTGAATCACATCATGATTGACAACAAAAGTTGTTTGGGCTGCAATAGCTTTGGCACTACGACCAGGAGGTCAGGCATGAGTTTTTGTGACAGAGTTTTGGAAATTTCTTTTCTTTGAGCCTTTGTGCTGTGAAATAACATATTTGAATGTCCATGCAAGGCAACGCTAAAGGGATGGACATCTTGCTGTTTCTACTCAACACTAGGAGAGCCCAGTAGTTCTGAGGGCCTACCTTGTTAGTCTTACTGCTACATTCTTCCTTGTTTACTTTTACTGACGTGGACTTCTTCTAAAGACCAGGATGGGTCCCAGTACCCTGTGCATCATTTTACTGGAGGAGATGGGCTTATTTGGAAACCTATTGCTGCTGGTGCACATCTTTGTTTCTGTTTAGATCGTGTGTCCCTGGAGTCCAGCTGAATGGCGTGGTAGGGCAATGCCTGCCTTGGCACAGAGAAGCTCCAGCACTGGGGCCTTTAATTCCTTACCTGCACTTTGATTAGTTATTGCTTCTAGAAAGATTTTCTGCTTCTTAGAAGCGCTGCATCTCAGTCCCTTCCCCAAGCTCCTTCCTAGATAATAAGGTGGCTGTCTGTTGGGAAAGCAGTTGCATAAGTCCCTATTGCACATTTTAAGTCATTGAATCTTGGGCTGCAGTGATTCACCCTCACAACGCCCCTGGAAGGGAATCCAATGTCATTCTCTTCAATTTACTGATGGAGAAGCTGAGGTGTGGAAAGGTGAAGGATTTGCTCAGGGTCAGGCAGTGAGTCAGCTGGAGCACCCACCCCACCCCAGCTCCTCAGGCTTGCGTCTGTCTAGACTTTTCCAAGCACCAGCTTTGATGCTGGTGTTAGCACCATCTTCTGTCATCAACCTGGGAGCCTAGACATCTCCCCTCCCTTCACCAGTTGTGAGGAAATTTCTGTATCCTCAACTTGTGACCAGATGCTGCAGACAGGAGATATGTATGTACCTACCTACCTGGAGAACATCATATCTCCCCATACCTCTTGCTCATCATCTGTCTCTCTCTTGTCTTATGGTTCTGTCCCCACCACCAGGGAAGGAACAGGATCCAGGACTCAGTCTAAATACATCTTGATAAACTGACACCACAGAACACAGCATCTGCACACTGGTGGTTCAACAAATGGTGAAACAGCCCACAGACCTTAGCTTAGAAACTGCCAAAAGGGAAAAAATCCAACACACATAATTTCTGGCTGTGATGGCTTTGATATGGAGTCAGGATGAAAAGGACAGAGTGGAATATAAAGGAGATGGGGAGTGTGGGAGGAATTGAGGCAGAGGAATGGCTGTGAGTTGTCCCTGTCTCTGCAAGAGCAAGAGGGTGAGGGGAGAGACATGGAGATAAGGTTAAAAATGGGTGTCCTGAGCACTGGTTTGTAAACCCCAGCTGCAGCAAGCATGCATGGGGCTGATGGAGTGCTTGCTGTAGTTCAGAGGACCTCACTGATGCTGGTGATACCAGACTGGGCCTGAACATAAAGTAATGAGGAAAGTTTCCTCTCCCTGTAATTATGTTTGGACCCGAGTGTTTCCCTGCATCTGATTCCTCACACGTTATTGCTTTCTTAACCACATTCATGTGCTTCTCAGGCTGGCTGCAGTTTCTTTACGAAATAAAGACCTATTCATCACTGCACTAAAAAGCTCTGCTTTTCCAACAGGAAAGGGGAAGAGGAAAAGCCAGGCATCTGTGGCTTTGCAGAGGAGGCGGGGGAACAAATCCAGGAAAGGGGTCCCCTTCAGTCCAGCACAATTCAGCCCTGCTGCTCTGTGTCAAGCCCTTGTGAGTCAAAGAGCCTGGGGAATTTTTACTACGTACTTAACAGAAACCAGATGCCATGAGTGGCACGCGTTCTGTTAGCAGCCCTCACCCCGGATGGTACGGACTGGGACAGCTTACATTCAAACTATCCCATAGAACTGGCCTAGGGTGATATAGGATGTTACTGACGTTGAAAAGGCAGCAAGGGTTGGTTCCTGCAAGGCTCAATGAGTTGGTAGTGTCCTCGTCAAGGTCCTGTGACAGGAGATTGGCTCTGCACTGTGGATCTCTTATGGCTTTTCTTCACATTTTTCATGGGGACTGGTCTGCAAATGCTTTCCCAAAGCCCTGGGAGGGGGAGACAAACTCTAACAATACACAAGAGTTTTGACCCAGATGCAAGTTTGCGTGGATAGAGTTCTGATCTTGCTTCTTGATACCAGCTTCAACTGGGTAACTGCTGGAATCAGGAAGTGCCTTGTCCTCAGCCTACAGTACAGATGTGGGGGATCAAACCCTCCTGCCCCTAAATTTTGCTGCAAGGCACCTCCAGCCTCTGAATCAGCACAGGAGCACTCACCACTTTGCCTGTAGGAGCTTAGGAGGGAAAGCAAGCTGAAAGCAGCATTTTGTGATCACAGAAATTGTCTAAGACACTGTTTGGTCCATGCATTTAGCTTTCAGGACCTCAGGCAAAGCTGGAGAGGGGCAGCTATGGCCCCATGTTTTAGATGCTAAGTGCTGAAAACAGCAGGAGTTTGAGCAGGATATCTTTGCCATATTTAATTCCTCCTTCTTCTGAAAGTCCCGAATCTTTTACTCATCTATGCAAGCAATAAAGAAAATGAAGAAAACCACTGGCTTTGTCTCATGCTGAAAAGGAGGGGAAAAAAAATAAGTTGGGAGGAGAAGAAAAAAAAAAAGTTGGGTTTGAGGAGAGGGTGGAAGGGGTGTGGTTAACCAGGAGGTGTGTCAGGCCTCGCTGAACTTATTTATAAGCAAAGGCAGCTCTAGTGGGGAGAAAACCTTGCTGAGGCTTCATCAGCTGCTGGTTTTTCCCCTGACACTGCTTGAAGGACACCTCAGCTGTGATGGGGAGGCAAAAGGATGTTCTTGCTACTATTGAGGAGCACCTGAGGATCAGAAACAAATTAGTCCGGCAAGCGCTGGCTGAATGCCTGGGGACGCTGATCCTGGTGGTGAGTCTATGCTGTGGTGTGGGGATGGTCTCTAACCCCTGGATGTGGGAGAAAATTGTCCTGGTGAAGGGGTTGTGCTGCTGCCAGAGTTTACACCAGGTATGAGCCCAGCTCCAGTGCAACCTGCTCTGTGTGGACTAGAGAAGTCTTTATCCACAGGAAAAAGAACTCATGCAAGTTGCAGTAGGATGAGCTTTGAGGTTGCTGGCAAAGGGTGGGTTCTGCAGAGCTCAGCGGGTGTTTGGGAGTTTTTGCATGTCTGCAAAGTGTAGGGAGCAAAAGTGTCTCTGTGCAAGCAGCAAGGGTTTTGCTAGAGATCACACAAAACTTCCTTTCTGTCTGCCCTGGAATATTGTCTTGGCACTGAAATAATTCAAGTGTTATCACTTGGGGAAGTGAAAGCTTTTAATCACCTCACTTTGTTTTCCTTGTGCATCCTATGGAGAAGAAATAGGCAGAATTCAAACTATTTCAGTTTTTTTGTTGTTTTTTTTTTCTGCTGTCAGCTGCAGGTTCCCCAGGGTCTTATCAGTGGGTCCACAGGACACTGTGGCAGCCTGTGTCGGCAGCAGATCGGGAGCTTGCACTCGACATGTGTCTGACACGCTGAGCTGTCAGTTGTTGTGTTTTTAAGTGGTAAATGGCAACAAAACTCTGCTGCCTGTTTTAGTGCTTAGTTCCCAAAGGGATAGGATATAAAGGAGAAAGCGGGGTGGATATCTGTACCAGTGACTTAGTTTGAAGACCTTTGAGTGGCCTTGGCTTGCTTTGAAGTCAAAGGCAGATGTGAACAGCTAGGACAGATGTGTATGAGGAGTGGGGAGCAAATACCAGTGTAGCAGAACTGAGATAGGGATATCTGGCTTTTGGGCGTCTGCAGCTGAAAACACAGCACTGCCCAACAGGTCATGAGTCTGTTGTGTTGATAGAGCAGCAGAAAGGAGTTGGTGTTCACACAATGAATACCTGCAGGGGAAAGTTCCTCTGAAATGGTGTAAAGCCAGAGAAATCCTATAGTTTTCAGTGGAGTAACTGTGGGTTTCCACCTCTTTGTGACTGATGGCAGGGCCGTTTGGGGAGAAATCTAATAGTTGGAGGAGCTGAAAGGAAAGGGAGGTTTGATGAAGCTGCATGTGCTCCTGCGGACAATGCATGCTATCTTGTGCTTTAACGAGTAAGATTATTTTTTGATGAGGAAGAAGAAGCTACTGCTTCTTGTGTGGGAGCACAGTGTATTCAACTGAGTCCCTCTAAAATGCTTCCACTCTTAAAAGAAAGGAGCTTCACACAGTGCAATGGCTTTATCGTTGGAATGACCCAACTTTGGAGATTTGCAAACAAGTCCTGTTGATTTTTCCAGGAAGGGTTATTTGGGATTAAGGTAGAAGCTGATAGGAAAGTGATTAACAGGTAGAAAGTAGCTGTCCATGAATCACTGATGTTGCTGCAGTTAGTCTCAGGACTGAAGCAAGGGGGGACTTGTGAGGAGGAATAATATCTCCCACTAGCTAAGTTAATATTGGGGGAGAAACGAGGCAAGCCTTTAGCCATGTGAATCTGAACTTCCATAAGGGGCTTATGGTCCAAAAAATGCTGTTTATTCTTCAAACTGTATTAGCTGATATGACAGAGATTAATTTCCGAGGAGTTGGGATGTTCTCAGAGCCCAAGGAAGAGTTTGGAAAAAAAAAAAAGGAGAAAAAAATCATAACCAGCCTCCAAAAGGAGAGGGGTAGTGGGCACCCATCAGCAAGGCTGGATGATGCACTGTCAAATGTGGACAACATATGCCTTGTCCTCAGGAGCACCACACCTGCTCTGTTTTAGAATCACGGAATGGTTTGGGTTGGAAGGAACCTTAAAGATCATCCAGTTCCAACCCCCCTGCCATCAGCAGGGACACCTCTAAGTGTACGAGCAGATCCCTCACCTTCTTCAGGAATTTCTGAGTGCTGTCTAGGGACAAGAAAATGCTGGTTTTAGTGACACATTCAACTCCATCTTACAGGTCTTGTCAAAGTGACCTGGCATCTCCTGCAGCAACACTGCAGTAGATGGAGGGCTGTGTGTGCTATGTGGGAGAAAATGGAGTGGGCTGGTGGGAGAAATGAGGAAGTCACAAACATGATGAATACTCCTGGGTTGTTAGCAGGAAAAACCAGAGTATACAGAAAGGGAAGTAGGTTCCAGGACAACAGCCCTGGAGTACAGCTCTGCTGGGCATCAATCCCTTTCTGCCTTAGAGGTGTCCTAGTCTATTCTTCTGTTGATGAAGTGATGTTTATTCAGTTTATTTTACTGAAAAAATATTTTTTTCCTCCCTACCACCCAGATTCTTTTGCATGCTTTTACTATATCATCTGCCTAAAACAGAAAGAGGCTTGAAGATTATTTTCTTCCCCTTTCAGATGACCTGGGTAGTAGTTTGAATTGGATAGTCCTAGGAGACATATTGTCATTTTTACCTTGCACAAGTCCCTACTGCTCACCTTGCCACTAGGCTGAGCTGTGTGTGCATGCGTTTAGCTGCATTTGAGCCCATTAAACATCCCTTGTTGGCTTCAGACAATAAAGTATCTGAGGAAAGACACGAGATCCATGAAATTGTCTTCATGGTAGACACAATGGACCGAACACGAATATGTCTAGAGCAGAACAATACTGGGAATGGATTTATGATTTGATATTGTTCTCTCTGAAATTAACTTCCTGAAATGAAGGGAAGGAGACTGTTTAAAATTTGCAGCTTAGTTTAAATTTCAATATGTAAAGTAAAACTTGTCCCACCGTGGATATTGGCACGGCTTCAGTTTCTTCTCTCCTCCCTTTCACTTGCATAATGACAGCAGGTCTCTCAAACTCTTCTACAGCAAAGTGACTTCAGACTACTACTAAGTCACTCTGCTTGTAGGGATTAACCTATTACTTGATTTTTTAATTTTTCTTATTTTTTAAGGAGGCAAAGGTAGCAGAATGTTAAAACAAAATAGTGCCTCTTTTTTTAAGATAAGATAAAAAAAAAAAAAAAAATCCAATTAAGCCAGCCAAGCCCTGAATAGCGCAAATGCAAGGTGCTCTTTACTTGCAAGCTGCTTTTGCTGTGTACAGTAACCTTACACAATGTGGTTTTTGTCTTTGGGTAATGTTCTTACAGTTACAAGAATAGTAATGTTGATTCTACCTTTCCTCTGATAATTAAAATGACTGTTTTCTTCCCCCCCCCACCCTTCAAAATGCACTTTCCAAGTGATACTTTAGGTTTGCACTTTATACCTATGTTGGAAGCACCGCTCGCTGGCAATAGTTAAGCAATGCAAATGTCGAAGGCATTTTCCAAGTCACTTGCTGTTTGTGTTATTACTGTAGCAGCTCACTAAAGCCAGATTTCCAGTGGCAGGCCTTCGTGCCTCCGTTAAAGGCTCAATCTGTTTGCCTTGCTCTGCTTGGCTCTAAATGCCAAAGCTGGCTCTGTTTGGTTTTTACATTTGCAAAAGAAGGAACTCGCTGTTTATAATGGATTTCAAAGTTGGACTAACTGTGATTCACTGCTGTAGAGGCAAAAATAAAGAACAAAACAACTCCTAAGTCCTTTTCAATCAGGGCTGTCTCGACTTTGTGGCCAGGTGGGAGCTTTTTGGAGTATGAGTGTGCTGCAGACCACAGAAACCAGAGTAGCAAAGTGGTTGGGATGATCAAGGTGAAGGGACAGTCATTTAACTGTTGGCAGTGCAGAGCTTAAAGCTGCTGCTCATCCCGCAGCCATCTGGGGTGGCACAGCAATTTCCACAATCACTATTTCATTTGTGCTGGTTTGCCTGCACCCAGCTTGTTGCATTTGGGTAATGTGATTTTATTATTATTATTAATTTTAAAATTTTGGTTTTTTTCTTAATGCTTTGCTAGGATTTCCAAGGGGCTGGAAATCTTTGCTGTAAGCAGGTCGAGCACTTCTAATCCTTCCCTGCAAGGGTCTGTGCTGCTGGCTGTGGCGGCATGGGAAATGGCAGCGCTGCTCTTCTCCCTCACCTCTTCCTCCAGAACTCAAAGCTCATCATTAACTGCCCAAAACTGTCCCTTCTTCCTGTCTCTGTGCCGGAGCAGGGAGTTTTCTCCTTCTTACAAAGAGTGCAGTTCAGGCACCAGGACTTGCCCTTAGTGGGAAGGCAGCTTTTCCCCAATGGTGCCCAACCCTGTAACCAAAACCCCACCAGAAGGACAGGTCTTTCTAAGAGCTAAATCCTTCTGATCTGAGGGATACCAGGGACACCGAAATAAGTGTGTTTCTTCTGTGTTTGTGTGTGGAGGGAACAAGCTAAACTAGCGAGTTTTCTCTCAAATGCCCAACTTCACTGCTGAGGGTGGTTCAGGTTGCTTGTGCAGCACGCTGCTCATTTCCCCAGCTTTGTGCAGTGTCGTAGCACGTGATGTATGTGCAGCTCAGCTTTCCTCAGACCCTCTTATCTCTCGAGTCCTGCAGCCCTGCCTGGCTCTGGGACAGTAGGTGGTGCAGAAAGAGCTGCAACATGACAGACCATCTGCTGCTGTCTTTCCCCATAGGACAACTTCTGTCCAGCTGTGCTGGACAAGAAACCCAACTGTGGGGGTCTAATGTTTCTTCTTGCTTTGCAAATTGTAAATGATGACCAGTCTCTCTGTTCAAGAGATACTTGAGGAAAGGCAAAAGTGACTGGGCTCCTTGCACTGGCTTTGTAGCTGGTGGAGGTTGTCCTGGCCACGTGGACCACAGAGCTGAGGAAGATCTCTGCATGCTGGTTGAACCAAAACAGCAAGGGGGATGGATCTGTCTTCAGATCTACCCAGCTGAGTCCTGCTTCTTGAGGAGGCCATGAGAGAGAGTTAGAGTACCTTTAACTACTTCTTGCATTGAGCTGCAGAGAAGGAGTTGGGAGGATGTTTTGAACAGGTTGTAAAGTGCCAGTCCTCTGCCCCCTCCCTCCCAGCCTCCCCCCTTGAAGGGTCTGTAGGATAGTCATAATTTCCACTCTGATACAAAGAGAGGTTTCCCTTTGTGTATCTAATGTTTAAAATCTTCCATCAATATCTCAGGGTCTCTTCCTTTGGAATAGACCCATGGTTTGACTGCTCTTTTGGCATCTTCCCCAATAACCAGAGGGCAGCGAGGGCTGAGCAGCCTTTCTGAGATGATTAGGATAGATTTACAGCAGGCTCCTTGCCTAATCCCTGGTTTATTTGCTGGCTGAAGAGAGAAGTTGTAAATCAGGTAATAACACTCCTCCTGGGCTATGCCAGCAAAACTTTCCCATCTTGATTTAGAGATCAATCTGTCTGCAGTCCAGAAGCAAATGCATCTAGGCCTTTGTGTTGCACATGAAGGTGTGAAAAGCACCGCAAAGAAAGAGGAGGGAAGCCAGGGAGGAAACCCGGCTGCTGCGCAGGGGAGCGCTGAGCACTACCTTTGTACTAAGTTCGTGTATGGAGCTGCTTTTCACAAGGTTTGCCTATAAACTCAGATGGCCTCACTACTTCATTAGATTTTTCAATTTTTTTTGTCCTCCAGGTTCCTTTCCTACCAGCCCTGACTAGCCGTGGAGCTTTCTTGTCTCCAGACATTGAGACACCTTGGGTGACAAAGCTAAATGGCCAGTCCCCGACCATACCCTGGACCCATTGAGTTTAAGGTTTCCCTGAGTGTGAATTTTCACCCAGTGACCTGCTACTTTTTCCTGGTTTTGCTGCTGCTTGTGGCTGTCCCCTCCCTTGTACAGGCTTTGGAACTTGTCAGCCTCTCCACCCTTGAACCAGTTCAACTCCTGGGTGCTGCAGAACATGGATTTTGATATTTTTCAGAGTGCAAGGAGCTGTATTAACTGGTGAGGGAAGAGGAGTGAGAAGCCTCTCTGTTGGCAGGGAAAGCCATTAGATCTGCTAAAGCCAGTATGATGAAATTAGGTAGCAGGCTTCCATTAACCTGGTTAATGGGTGCATTGACCTCAGTTCTTAGGAAAGTAGCTTTAATACATCAGAGTAATGCTTTGCTGCAATAATTTTATTAGCACTTTAAAACTGCTTTTGAACTTTGCTAGTGGATCATGCCGGTATAACAGTTGACTGCTGCACATGCTGCCATGTGAGGTGCTAACCTGGCTTTCTGCTGGCTGGGATGTTTTTCCAATAATGTTTGAGGGGTTTTGAACAAAAAAAAAAAAAAAGAAAAAAAAAAGAAGTGTTGTAAGCAGGTTATTAAAACAGAGAGTGAGGGAACATCTCTGCCTTGGGTGTGCACCACTGTCTCTGAACATAGTGTTATAATATTGAATAAGATCTCTTACATCCATTGCATGAACTTAAGAGCCACGGAGATAAATGCTGAATTGCTTTTATTTGACCTTCCTTGCCTTTCAACTCAAACTAGCTCCTAAATGCTTCTCTGTGAGCATTGGAAAAGGAAGACTTAAAATATGGATACTGAGAGTCTCCTGTCTTATATGGTCTGGGAAAAGGAATTGAAAGGAAAACTAGCAAATACCAGAAGTGAAAATGGTGTGATTAAAACCTAACTGTAATATCCACTACTACAGCAAAACTCTGTGATGTCAAGCCACTCGCCACAAAAGCATGAGTGAGCATGATTTGAACTGGTTCCTATAAGTCAAATGCCATGGATGGACGTCATGCATGAGAATAGATGTTCATGCTTAGTGGACTCCACTGGTGCAGGATGGAATTGCACACATGCATACCAAAGTTCAAACCAGTCCCTAAATATCACCTTACTCTTTATCTGCTGAGGGTCACGTTTTCTGCTGTCACGCTGAATTAAGCCAAATAGTGCTCAGGGCTCATCTGATAAATAATTTTAATGCTCCTGTGGAGTGGCTCCAGGGTGTTTTTGCATGGCCCATAGACTTTCTGAGGAAAAGCTGGAGAGCTATTGCCAGATGTAAGGTGGGGGAAGAGGAGGATGGGGAACAACTGCTTGAGAAATGGCAGATCTGGCCTTCTTCCAGGTTAAGAGAGGACCTTTGTTGGTGAACAGGGAGGTGGAAGGGGTAAATTTTACTCTGTGATTTCTGTAACCCAAAGTATGTGGCTAATGAGCCAACCACCATCCACTTGCAGAACTGCCAGTTCTTTCAGAGTGAATAACACAAATACCTTCAATAATCGGAAGAACTTGAGGCCAACCCTGCCAAACTCAGATGACCATTGCAGCTTTTAGTGGGCTCACCCCCTCTCTGGTCAGACTGATGTGCTGTGTGGCATTACAGGGGTGAACAGCATGGCCAAGTGCTCTCTCCAAAACTCTGTCTAAAGCATGATGGGGCTTTTCTAGGGTAAGGGAAGGAACAGATGTCACCCTGGTCACTAGCCAGTATTTATTTTCACAGTTGGAGCTATGCTTCCCTTGGTGGTTTGGGCACAGCTGGGAATGATGGCTCTGTTTGTTGCACAATAAACAAGACGTCTTTTCTGCCGATGCCTGGGTGTCTTCTCTGACATAGTTTCCCAGCTGGACAGCTCAGAGTTAGGACATTGAAGGGGCCTGCACCAGTAGAGATTAGTGCTGGACGTCCCCTCTCATTAACTAACGAGTTCTACAGGTTCCTTTGTTTCTTCTACACAGGGTCCTGTGTTGGGAACCTGGCACTTTGTCAAGAGGTACCTGTGTACAGAGTGTCCACCTTGTGAGTCAGCCTGCAGCCTACCTGGCTGCGCCTTTCCAGCAGGCTGAGTGCAGTGTTTGCTTTATTAGTAATTCATCAGTTATCAAGGGGATGGGAGGGGATGAGTTAGATATATTTTGGCTTTGCTCCTGATCTGGATTCTGTGTTGCTCAATGGGCATGTCCAGCATTGGCAGGAGAGGTGCAGAGACCCAACCCTGCTACCCTGTTGCCTATTTGTTGGCTTATCCCCTGGGAGCAGATACTGCCTCTGTGACAACTGAGTAATTATGAGATGATGGAGTTTACAGAAGCAGAATGTCTCGATGAGTGTGTAGATATGGGCATGTGGTCAGTAGAAATAAGGCAAGCCTTGATCCCTAGATTTGAGGATCTCAGGAGCAAGCTGTCATCCCTGACCCAGTTTAAGGATGCTCCTAAAACCTGCTGATGTGATAATGCCTGGTACACAGCAAGAATCAACTCAGGTGGAGGCAGTGGAAGATAAAAGCATACAGAAAAACAGGATTAGGATTTCTTAAATTGCATAGTGGGTAGTGGAGAGACTTGGCCAGGCAGAAAGCCTCCAGCTGGTTGAGTGATGAACTGAAATGCCAGGAGAAACTGGTCTGGGTTGTTAAGGGTGAACACAAGAAAGATGGCTTTTAGATGTGGTTGGGAAAAGAAGGATCACCTGTTTGGAGCAAATGTCTTTGAGCAAGAGCACATGCCTCCCATAGCTACTAGGAAACACCCTTTATCATTAAGCAGAAACAACTTTTGTCCCCTAAAGTGCTTGGTGCAGAAGGCCAAGCCTCAGGCTGTGCTGGTGGCATGTTCTCTGTAGAATATGGACTTTTCTTGATGGTGACTGTACCATGCTGGTGCTGCAGACACAGGCCAGCTCTGTTGCCCTGATCTTTTCTTACATGATGTTGCCATAGGAAGGATAAGACTAGTTTGGGACGGCATGGGCTGTGATCGGAGTACCCACAGCAGAAAGTGTACCTTGGCTGCAGGTACCTCAACTTGAGGAGGCAGCCCCAATTACTTGCTGTCAGTCAGTGCCACCTCAAAGAGGACCCCATAAATGTGAGGCTGTATATGACTTTCTTCAGTCATGTTTGTATTTTCAGGCATTATCAAAATTGTCCCCTGCCAATCTATGTACTACTGTGTCAATTATCCTTTTTAACAATAAGGTAACTCATCCCTCATCTGAGCAGTTGCACTGTAAATACCTTGGTCCAGGGCTGCTGTCAGGCTGATTCTTCTCATCTGCCACCTGAAAATTATATGGCTGGACAAAGCCCTCCAGTCTCCTGGAGATGTGAACTGTGGTCTAATCTTGCTTTTGATGTTGGCCCTGGTTTTGTTTCTCCCTGCCAGGACATAGGCTTGTTCTGTGTCCTTTCTCCTTCTCTGCTGTCCCTGGAGATCATGCCTAAATACTTTGACCGAAGGTTGAAGCTTTGAAGGCTTTGAGTCATGAGTAGGTTGTGATGGTGCATGCAAGTGTAAGTGGAGCAGTTGCAGGCACTGATCAGCAACTGGTACAGTTGTTAAACAGAGAGGGCAACTTTGATCTCTTCTTTTCTTCCTAGTTGTTTGGCTGTGGCTCTGTTGCACAGATCGTGCTCAGCAGAGGGACTCATGGAGGTTTCCTGACCGTTAACCTGGCCTTTGGCTTCGCTGTGACGCTCGGCATCTTGATTGCAGGACAGGTATCAGGTATGTTGTAGCTGTGTGTGGGCTGGATCCTTGGCTCATCTCTAGGACCCATATTTTACCTGTAAAAGTGCAATAACCATCAACCTTTCTGCAGGTGGACATCTGAACCCAGCTGTCACTTTTGCCATGTGCTTCTTGGCCCGGGAACCGTGGATCAAGCTGCCAATTTATGCCCTGGCCCAAACCCTGGGGGCTTTCCTGGGAGCTGGCATAGTCTTTGGGCTCTACTACGGTAAGTGCAGAAAGTTTTTCTATGTTTGTTGTGGTGAGGTTCATGCTCTTCATGACTCATTGCAGGAAGGCTGGTTCCCAAATCTGAGAGGAGCATTTTCTCGCAAAGCAGAGATGTAAGAAACCTCCTTACTCTCTTTCTGGGAGAGTTTTCCTGATCTCAGGATGATGGGTTTAAATCAATCTGAAGGCCAACCAGCATTGTCAATGTGTGAGTCTTTGTCCTTGAGTAATGATCACTGCACCATGGACCACTGGATAACCCCTCTTGTAGTTACTATCTGGATTAAAAAAGAGCTTTCAGAGATGCTGATGAAATACTAGTGGCAATGGAGATTTTATATCTGTGCATTATTCCAGAGCTGGTTTCTTCTTGGTTAAAAAAAAAAGACCAAAAAAAAAAAAAAAAAAGACTTCACCATGGATGTCTTCTGCATTGTCTTCCATACAATGGGACTTTTAGCAGTTTTTGCTGCCTTTATCAGAATGATTCTATACTTTAGAAATCATTCTAGAAATTCAGTTCCTCAGGCATCTATTCCTCCTGAGTGATGCTCCTCATGACAGGGCAATATTCAATGGGCAAAAACTGACTCTACCCTGGAAACTGGTCTTCCTCAACTATCAAGGGTGAAATTTTGACTCAGTTTTTTCCTCCTGATATCTGTTTCTGGCAATAGGAGCTGTGTTCTCTGTAGCCGAACAGAACATCTGGGTCACTGTAGGTTTCATCTGAATAGAGGAAACTGCCACCCTGGCAGTAGCACCAACTGCTTGTCACTTTAGAAAGTAGGAGGACCTACCTTAATCTCTGCAAACATCAGGACTCCAGGTCAACACCAGGTTACATTACTAGTTAGGCTGAAGTCTTCTCTTCAGAAGAGTTAATCCCATCTTGGCTGCCTAAACCATGGAAAAGCTGCCTTCAGAAAGTGTCTGTTTTTCTTGACACTAACCATGGAGGGAATCTAGACAGCCCACCTAGGTTAGTTATTCAGCTTCCACATAATGGTAGGCAAGGGTCTGACTGCTCTATAGGACAACCCTGGGAGGTGAAAGTAATCGTGTATTGGCTTAGAGGAAAATGCAAGGTCAGCACAAATCCTGTTTATTGTAGCTCTCGTAGCAATATCTCACGTCTTGACACCAAGGCTGACATCACAGGCATTTGATTACCTTTTGGGAGAGATTTGGAATCAGCTCAGTGTTTACTTTTTGGCTTTAACTCTTTCCTAGTGCCTGGAAAAGAAGAGGTATTAGGAACAGGGACTCGGGCCATCTGCATCTGAGCCTAACTGATAAAATGTTGTGGTGGATCACACCCTAAGTTTGTTTTTTTTTTTTTAATGAATGCTCTACAGCAAATGGTTTTGCAACACATAACAATGGGGTGCTCAGGGAATTCTGTCTCAGTAGTCATGGCTCTGTGGAACCCATAATTTAGTCATCTTCCAAGCAAGGTCTTATCTGAGATGTGTGTTGGAAAATAACTGATCTCTCTACTTTTGTTTTTTCTCCTTCCCCCCCTCTAGACGCCATCTGGGCTTTTGGCAGCAACCAGCTGTATGTAACAGGACAGAATGGCACGGCAGGTATCTTTGCCACCTACCCATCTCAGCATCTGAACGTCGTGAATGGATTCTTTGATCAGGTAATGGTGCTGGGAAGATGAAGGTGTGTTTGAAGAAGAATCTTTTGGGGTTGTTCTGGGCCTCTTGTTTGGTTAGAGAATGAATTTAAATTTAAAGAGAAGATATCCAGGAAGGTTTTTAGAGCTGACACAGGTATCTCATTAGCCCATAGGAAGAGTAAGATCCAGAAAGCACCCTGTAAGGTGGCAAGAAGCCTTGTGTGAATGGGGTTAACCAGTCACACAAGGCTGGCCAGGACACCAGTGAAAAGGATACTACTTAGCTTTAGCTCCTGAAGAGTCATAGCATGAGGAAGGATAGCTCTTCCTCACTTCCACTGTACTACTGTGGCTGTTGTACAACCCAGACATCCACTGGATGTGGGGTGGTGGTTTGTGTTGGAGGTGACAGTCTCCTTAAAGTTGCCATCAGCCACAAAGGGACAGCAGACACACAGCTGTTGCAGGTTGGAAGCATGTTCAGAAAGATGTTTTCAGCTGTTCTGGTGGCTCAAATAGTTATTCATAGCTCTTCTGTGGGTAGGGAAAAAGGTGTGGGCTTGATTGAGCCTGTGGGCTGCCAGGAGAAGCATGTTCCACTCTCCCGTTCCTGTGGGTACTGTGTACTGTGGTCTGATAATGCCATAGGATCACTTAGTGCAGTTTTTTTTCAGTTTAGAGAACAAATGCATGGGACTTCAGAGAAGTTTAATCTTTTGACCAAATTATTTATCTGGATTATTCTTTTTCTTCCCCCCCCTCTCCCCAGTTCATTGGCACAGCCTCCCTGATTGTTTGCGTCTTGGCTATTGTTGATCCCTACAACAACCCTGTACCCACGGGGCTGGAGGCTTTCACAGTTGGCTTCGTTGTCCTCGTTATTGGAACCTCCATGGGCTTCAACTCTGGCTATGCTGTCAACCCTGCCAGGGACTTTGGGCCTCGTCTCTTCACAGCCATCGCTGGATGGGGCACTGAAGTGTTCTGGTAAGTGCTTGCCAATGAAAACTTTGTGCATCAAGGGGAAAAAAATTACAAGTCTAAGTAGGTGGCAGCTCTGGCTTCATAAGAGTCTTAGCACCCATGAGGTACCTTTGGATTTTATATGCATTTTTAAAAGGCACTGTTTGCTCTGCTCTGATTTCTTAAGAAATTGTAGAAGTTTGGCACTTTCAAGCAGTGAGAGCAAATGACCCAACTTTGCTATCAGGGAGGATATCTAAGGGCATCCATGAGAAGTTCAGGTGCACCTTGAACATGACCCTATTTTTTTTTTTTTTTTTTTTTTTTTTTTAGTGGTAGAAAGTAAAAATTTGTTATATTTGGATTTTGTTGTTGCTGGAGAAAATTAAGAGAGCCATGAGCAGTATAGACTATGTGCTGTCAAGGGATGATTTCCTGCAAGCAGTGGGACTGAAGTTAAGGTGTCTAGTTCAGGCAAGCAACTGCTTCTGTCCTTTCTTGGTGGAGGTATAGTCTTGGAAGTCCTAGAAGTAGCTGTTCTGAATTGTTTGTCACCTGAACTTGCAGTGGGGAGCAATATCTGCCTTGGAAATTACTAAATTACTACAGACATGTGGGTACTGTTGTCTTTTTCAAGTCAGTGCTGAGTTTGGAGATGACCATATCCTGCATTGTTCCAGATCCAAACAAGAGCATCCTATAGGCTGCAGTTCTTACCTTGTGAATTTTCTTTTTTGTTTTCCAGGACTGGTAAACAGTGGTGGTGGGTTCCAGTTGTTGCTCCTTTCCTTGGGGCTATTGCAGGAGTGATAGTCTATCAGCTGATGATTGGATGTCATGATGAGCCTTCTCCACCTGCCTCTGAGCAGGAAACAGTCAAGCTGGCTAACGTGAAGCACAAGGAAAGGGTCTGAGGAAGCTGCCACCCAGATCTGGCAGACAGTCGTTACTAGGACTGCAGCTGGCAAAGAGGAGGAAGGAGTTAAGAAGAGCTTCAAGAACAACAGGAAGAGCTTTTTTCCTGTCTTGAGATATTCTAGCGC
>NW_010293462.1:26020-33628 GCF_000700745.2 Antrostomus carolinensis
TTTCCCTAGCAGAAGGGGGCTGAGGACTGTAGGAGTCAGGAGAGAAGTGGGCATTGAAGTCTAATGCCTCCAACGTGGGCCAATTGTTCAGGAATCTGGAGCTCTTTTGGGCTGTATTGTTGGCCTTGCCTGTGAGCTTGGCAAACTGCTTCCCTCCAAATCTGTGTCCCCATTTGTAGAGTGGGAATCATGCAAAACTTAAATTGTTTTGCTAGCATGGAATGGAAAATCCTATATCCTTGAAAAAATTTGCCTCTGATTTTACTATGGATCAAATTAATGCTTAGTGCTGCTCTAAAGTCAGTAACTTGGCACCAAAAGTTAATTTCTCTAAAGGATTTTTATTGGCCAAACTTTTTCTATCTCCCATGAATTCCTAGAATATCATATCAATCAGATGATCCATAATATGAAAGCAGAGAGTGAGAATGCACTGGATTTTGATGAAATATAAAGATGAAGTGTTTACAAACCACTGCACAGTGGTGTTCTAATTACAATTTTTAACATTGTCAGCTCCTAGAAGATAACACAAGATCCTTGTTCTAGCCAGGGGCTAACCTGGAAAGAAAGCTTGGCTCCATGTAGCAGCCTTTCTAATTAATCAGCTTTGTATATAAACTGCAAGCAGCTAATAGCCAAGTTCCACTGGAAACATGGTATTGCTAAAGTTGTGTGTGTTCATGTAAATTTCACAATAGTGGTTGTTTTTTTTTTTTTTTTAAATATAGATTTATACATAGCTATACTCCTTAAAGCTGTTACTAAATACCAGGGTTGGGATGAGTCAGTTTAAAGATGTGTATGAACTGCCTAGTCTATATCAGCTTTGAGATACCATTGGATTTTTCCTCGGGTGGCCTTAGATTTATGGCATTGTGGTGTTGGAGTAGTTCCTTTTCTACCTTGCAGAGTTACTGGAGCATTCCTGGTACTCATGGCTGAGGCACCTCTTCTACTAGCAGTCCTGGCATCTTAGGGGATCTCTGGCTCTCCCAATGCCACATTATTACAGAGTATTTGAAAAAAGCGGTATCGGTTGTGAAATAACTTGTAGATCCCATGCTACTGCATTAGAGAAACTATTTCAAAGCCTGTTTTTTTTTTTTCATGTGTGAATTCCTTGAAATATGTAACTTTGTACACATTTCCACTCACTAAAATGATATCTTCTTTGTTTTTTTTGTTTTTTTTTTCATTTTTAAAAAATAAAGTACTGATGCCCACACTGTAAAATGCTAATGTTCGTTGTATTGTTCAGTAGCTGTCAGTAAACTTTGCCATGGAAAGGAAGTCATTTATAGCAATAGCTTCCTCAAGCCCTCTTCCTCTTCAGCCTGTAAGAGAAAAATGGAATTAACCGTTTCAGGGAATATATCTACATGCTCAATTTGTGTTTTATTCCCTTCCCTGTTGGGCTGGGCTTTTGGGGCAGATGGGAGGATATGGGTTGTCTGTGTTCTGCACAAAGGCCAAGGCATAGGTTATTGGATAGGGGTGTCCTGCTGTCAGGCATCTCATTCTTCAGGCAAAAGGAAAGAGGTCAGCATTGTTCCTTTCCCTTTGTACCATTTCACTTCTCTTACTATTCTTCTAACTAATTCAGGTCTGAGTATGCAATCCTGCTCTGCATTTAGCATACTGTCCAGCACCACCCAGCATATTTCACTTGTCATCTCTTTTTATTAACTATGCCATGCAAAGAAAAGTATTACACACCTGAACCCAGTGTTCAAAGAATTGCACAAATAACTTTCTTCCAGCTTAAGTCTTCTGTAAATACAATTATTGTTGCTCTTGTTCTGCTGTATTTTTCCTGTGTTAATTGTACTGCCTTAAAAATAACTTGTAACTTCCCATATGGTGCCACACTGAACAATTCAGTGAGGTCTGGATGAACGTGGTTTCCTGCAATTCACCAACTAGAAATCAAATAGTTTTAGCAAGAAAGTTGTCGAGTTTGTTTGGTATGCTCTATCTGCAATCAGCATGCTGCTTTATTCCATTTCTATCTTGAAAGATTATCCCTCAAAATTTATGTATAAGTCTTGCATACTGCTGTGATCACCTACCATAGCTTCAGAGGTCAGTTCCCCTTTCCCTTCTGGACTGTTAGTCCTTTTTCTACTCTTCTATCACATGGTATCTTCAACTGTCTTGATCAATATACTAAAATTATTACTACAGACCTTTTGACTTTTGATTCAAGGTGTGGGTTTGGGTTTTTTTTTCTCTGGGAATTTTCTTTTCTTTTTCTTTTGGTGCTTTTCCTCCTGTTTCCACGTGGCATGTACCTTTGTCGCACTGGTGCCTCAATGGTTGTGTGTTATTACCCTTATTAAAACTGCAATAAAACAGTAGTTTTAGTTCAGAATTTTTGTCTTAACCACATCTCCACTGTGTAAAGCTTCAGCTTTTCTTAGGATCTGTTGGAAAAGCACCAAGCACTGCTAAGTAGATCCATTACCACGTGGAAAAGGGGCAGGCTCAGCCTGCAGTCAGCAGAAGGAGAGCTATGGAGAACTTAGCCTCACCTTCCAAAAGAGTCTAGCCTATGTGAGACATGATTAGGGTGGCTTCTTTGCTTACTTTGTAAGATGGGCAGTGGATCAGAGAGTTTGATATGCCAGATATCAAGACAAGTAGAAGTGTTATTAAAGTGTGGGGAGGGAAAGATGGAGTTAACTGCAGATGGCATTTTTCCTGGCAGCAGGCACCCTTAAATTGCTTCAAGTTGTGTTTCTGTTTGTTTTCGGTGTAGCTGCCTTGAGAGAGCTTCTGGGTGTTATTCATCTGGCAGGCCCATGCAAATGAAAATATTTTTTTTTCTTTTTTCTCCATACATAAATTTCAAAGGCAGTGAATCATCTTGTAGTTAATACCTTACTTTTGGAGTCACTGGAGAGGTAAGGCTCATCTGTCCAAATATAGTAATCCGGGTTTTAGGTCAGATGAACTCCAGCTGTCAAGCTATTGAAATATATTTACTTTGTAGGAAGAAATAAATCTATGATTTAAACTATTCATGCTTGACAGGGTGAGTAATTTGTCACTGGAACAAAATGTTAAAAGATGTTGTGGATTCTCTATTGTGTGTGAGATTTTCAAATTGAGACTGGCTATCTTGCAAAAAGCTCTCTCTCACTTAAACCAAAAGCCGTACTTTTAACACCAAGTCCCACTGGAGGAAATTCCCAGACCTCTGTATTACAGAAGGTCAAGTTGACAGGAATGGTCCCTTCTGACCTTAAGACTTACAGGATTTATAAGGCAGGATGGAAGTGGCCAAGTATTCAGTTCCTGTTGGTTCTCAGCTGGTTTAAGCTCTTCACTGCAGGTGTTGTAATGCAGTGGCACATCAGCTATGACCTGGGGAAACCTGCTTTTGGTTTCCTGTTCTCCTGGTGCCTTGAGACACATGCCTCAGGATGCTCTTCCAGCTCTGTTTGCCTTTTTCATCTGTGAAGTGCCATCAGCAGTGCTGTTCTCTTCCAGACCCAGCTCTGCTTTGCAAGGTGGCATTATGAATCAAAGAGCCAACACTTCTGGGCACTGCGGCGCAGAAGGGGGAATAGTAGAGCCTTCCATTGTGCAGCTCTTCTATCCCAAAGTGAGTTTCACCTCTCTATCTGGCAGTGGTGGGTACTGGGGTTGCAGGAGCAGGTTGGTACTTGGCTGACCACCTCCAGGTGAGATGGACAGGTTCCTTGTCTGCCCTCCTAGAAAGAGGGTGCAGGACTAGGCGGTCTTGAGGGACAACACTGGCAAAGACCAGGCTGTGAAGGTGGTTGTGTTCCCTGTTCCTTCCTTGAAGTCCTTGATAGTTCTGCATGCTCAGTTCATGCTTGAACTACCAGCTCTCCTGTGCAGCCAAGGATTTTGCCATAATTGTAAGTTTCAAGGCAGAATGAAGTCCTAGCCTACTGCCCAGTTCCATCATGCCTGCAGTCGCGGTATCTCCAAAGCCTCCAAATTTGTGGGCATTCGACTCTTAAGGAGACTTTGTAGTCATGTAGGAGCTTTGAACATGTGGTTTGGACTCAATCATCTTAAAGGTCTTTTCCAACCTAAATGATTCTGATTCTAATCAAATCACCTCATTTATTATTTACTGTGTAAAGAGTAATAAAAGGCACCACAAAGTCCTCACTGAACAGGAAGTTCCTCTTCACTCGTCCCCATTCAAGCTCCAGTTCAGGAACAATGTCTCTCATGAGGGTTTCTCTGGGTGCAGAGTGTGCACATGAGGAGGTGTGCCAGTTTTGGCTGGAATGGAATTAATTTTCTTCATAGTAGCAGTGTGCCCTTGTAGCCAAGAAGGCCAACAGTATCCTGGGATGCACTAAAAACAGCGTGGCCAGCAGGTCGAAGGAGGTTCTCCTCCCCCTCTACTCTGCCCTGGTGAGGCCACATCTGGAGCACTGCGTCCAGTTCTGGGCCCCACAGTTCAAGAGGGACAGGGATCTTCTAGAGAGAGTCCAGCAGAGGCCTCAGAGATGATGAAGGTCCTGGAGCATCTGCCTTATGAGGAGAGGCTGAGAGAGCTGGGACTCTTCAGCTTGGAGAAGAGAAGACTGAGAGGGGACCTTATCAATGTGTATAAATATCTGAAATGTGGGGGCCAAATGGATGGGGCCGGGCTCTTTTTGATGGTGGCTGGTGACAGGACAAGGGACAATGGACAGAAACTGGAACACTGGAAGCTCCAGACCAACCTGAGGGAAAACTTCTTTACTGTGAGGGTGACAGAGCTCTGGAATAAGCTGCCCAGAGAGGCTGTGGAGTCTCCGTCTCTGGAGATGTTAAAAACCCACCTGGATGCTTTCCTGTGCAACCTGGTGTAGGTAACCTGCTCTGGCAGGGGGGTTGGACTAGATGATCTCCTGTGGTCCCTTCCAACCCTCACCGTTCTGTGATTCTGTGTGATTCTGTATGGTTTTATGCTGAACACACATGGTGCAGAGGTGTTTTTGTTATGGCTGAGAAGTGCTTACACAGTGTGAAGTCCCTTTCTGTTCCTCACATTCACCCTACCAGCAAGCAGGCTGGGGATACACAAAAATCTAGGAGGGGACACAGCTGGGACAGCTGACCCCAGCTGACCAAAGGGATATTCCACATCATATGATGTCATGCTCGGCATATAAAGCTGGGGAAAGAAGAAGGAAGAAGGGACATTCAGAGTGATGGCATTTGTCTTCCCAAGTAACTGTTATGCGTGATAGAGCTCTGCTCTCCTGGATATGGCTGAACCCTCCCTGCTGATGGGAAGTAGTGAATTATTCACTGTTTTGTTTTGCCTGTGCACATGGCTTTTGCTCTACCTATTCAACCATTTTTATCTCAACCCATGAGTTTTCTCAGTTTTACTCTTCTGATTCTCTCTTTCATCCCACCGTGGGGAAGTGAGCAAGCCTCTGTGTGGTGCTTAGTTGCCAGCTGGGGTTAATCTGTGAGAGGAGGACATCAAGGAACTCCAGGCACCTGTGTCTGCAACCCAGCTCCTACCATGTGGCTTGTCACTGCTGCAAAAGAGTAATTTGGCTGGAGCAGTGAGAACAACTATCTCAGTCCGGGGGGCTGGAGAATGATTATACAGCCAATTGAGCTTATCAGATTGGAAATATATTCCTAAAATAATAACATACATAAGAACTATATGATAATAACAAAAAAGCCACACTGGAAAAGTAAAGGTCAATAGCACAAAGGTGTTAAAGCCACTGAGAGAAAGACTCAATCTTTTTCAAGGGCAACATTTTTATTCACGAAGCTGTCAAAATATTCTGCCAGCAAAATTTTGTGGTGTAGCTTGTATTTATCATTATCAAATTAGAGTGCGGAGGTGGATTCAAACTTTAGCCAAGAAAGATTTCAAGATATTATTTTATTTGCAAAACTGGGGTGAATATTTAAGGATTTTCTCTAGCACTCTAACAGCAGTTTGAAAAAGGAATGAAAATTGGTGGTTCTTTGTTAAACTATGTAACAAGTTTAGGGCTAAAAAGTTGGTTTTGATGTGTTGTTCCCAAAATTTCTACAGAATTAAAAAAAAATCAATGTCTGATCTCCATAAACCCATCTTGAGATCAAATTGTCTTGGTTGCTGCAGCATGTCTATGTGAGCATCAAAGCCCTCCCCCTGCAAGTGAAACAGCACAGACTGCATGAACGACTCAAAGTCTGTATTCATTCAAATTTGGATAGGTCTGTACAGATAAACTACCAAAACACATCCAAGCCAAGAGATGCTGCACCACTGAATGAAACCCTTGATCCCATATTTGCCACAGTCTGAGGCAGCCCTGCAGTACCTGTATCCTTTGCGTCTGTGTTTTGTTTTTTGTTTATTTGTTGGGTTCTTTTTTACAAATGGTAGGTGTAGAGAGGTGTCTGGTGTTTTGGAAGTAAAAGCAACTGCACAGAGGAGGCATTGAATGAGGTATACAGATACTTGAGAAACTTTATGATGTGGAATTATGCAGGTTGTGAAATCCAACAAAAACAACACTTACTAAAAAGCTACATCAACATGAATGGGAAGACAGAGCCAAGTTTGGATCCTTTCCCTTACTGGGAAAGGTACCCAGTGGTATGTCAGCAATACCTGGGGGGAAGCAAGTGTGAAATAACACCAAACAGATTTCTGCACCTGTGGAGCCGGTGGGAATGTGGCCCTATCCCCTGAGGTGTGCTTGCAAACACCACTGAGTGGGTATTTGCACTCGCACAGACTCTCTTGGTAACCCTGGGTGTAAGTGGTGTGGGAGTCTGAATTGTTGTGGTATTTCTTCTAATCCTCCTGTCACTCACTGGTTGCACTGAGAATTTCAGGTGCCTTCTTAAATCGATTCTTCTTGCAGGGGGCCCTATCTTGGAGACCAGCCTCCCCCTCACCCCCACTCCTATGTGGGAGGGGAAGGTGGCTGTCCTTCAGCTGCTGCAATTTCTCCCCTCTCATGCTCAGCTTTCCCCCTTGGTGCTTGAGCTGTCTGTGCTTGCTGACTGCATCTCTGGCTTGATAACCTCCCCATTGCTGTCTGTGGGTTTACAGGATGCAGCCAGGATATAAAATCTCACCCACAGCTCCTGCAGCCTGGTGCAGTCACAGTGGGTCACCGCTCCCAGGTCCTTGTGTTGTGGTGGAAAAGCCTAAGAGGTAGGACAAGCGTGGTGTGATGTCTCCTTTGGTTGTACTTTCTCCATGTCTGGTGAATTGCATGACAGGGCGTTTCTTAGCTGGAGGTTGCATCAAGAACATGGAAATTAGTAACCACCCTTGAATACATTTGCCCTGAGGTATTTTTTTGATCCGTTCTTACTTTTTGCCCTGGAGACCTCCTTTGGCAATGAGTATTTTACAGGAGTCCACTACCTGAATTGCTCCTTTCAGTGAGAGGGACCAGCCCTCTCCCTGCCTTATCAGCACTCTCCTCCATGCTGGCCCTGGGGCTTTGATCCCTTCTCAAGCTGGGACAGTGCTGAACACCCTGGGAGAGCATCAGGAAAAGGTAATGGAGACTTCATCCTATATGGCAAGAAATTCTACTCCCTTGTCTGAGGCTGAGTGGCATTTATAGTTGAAGAAATGACTGGCTGAGTTCTTTC
>NW_010293462.1:33664-38097 GCF_000700745.2 Antrostomus carolinensis
AAATGATGGGGAATGGAAGAGGACATGAAAAAAAGTCTTGCAGTCTTCACATTGAACTGCGCCAGAAGGCAAAGTGTAGTTAAGCCCGAGTTAGTTGTTCTTCAGTGTCTATCTGCCAGTTGATCTGAGGACAAGTGGCTACTAACAAAGCATTTCCCCAGCAGAACCTGTCCAGCTGGGGCTGAGAATCTGGAAAGGAGTGAATGTGGGGAATGGAAGAGGACATGAAAAAAAGTCTTGCAGTCTTCACATTGAACTGCGCCAGAAGGCAAAGTGTAGTTAAGCCCGAGTTAGTTGTTCTTCAGTGTCTATCTGCCAGTTGATCTGAGGACAAGTGGCTACTAACAAAGCATTTCCCCAGCAGAACCTGTCCAGCTGGGGCTGAGAATCTGGAAAGGAGTGAATGACAGAGAAATAAATAAAAGAGAGGGGGACAACAAGGAGAACAAACTCTCGGGCTAAAGATTTTCATTTAGGGTACACCTCTGAAAATGTAACAAGAAATGTGCTGCCTGACATAGTGATTTTATTGGCTGCAGGATCACAGATAACCTTAGATCCATGCAGGGAATTTGCATGGTTCCCATCTACCCCATCTTCTACTCCCTGACACCTCCCCAGGATACACACTTGCTTTCAATTAACTTCTGCTACTGGCAGAACCAGCTGAAACATCTTCCTCAGGATCTGGGAAATCTATAGAATCATGGAATATCTGAAGCTGGAAGGGACCCATAAGGAACATACAAAATGTTCCTCACTTCCCTGTACTTTGATTGTCTCAAACAAAAGTGTCTTTGACTTCTCTTGCTTGTTTGCCTAGAATCTTCTAATTAAAGCACTGAGACACAGCTCATCTGCATATAAGGCCATGAGTCCAGGCCAGCTGGCTCACAGGACCTGCATGGCTACATGGCACCAAACTTGGAAGCTGGTGGCACACGAGGGAACAGGCAGCATTTGAATGCAACTAGCCATCCTGACCCAAGGGTAGAGTAGGATAGTTCTTGCCTGGAATCTATGGTGGGACCTTCCTCCTGCCTCCAGGATTGATAAAGACACCTTACCTGCTGCCCAGCAGTCAGTACCCACATCAGTTACTTGGGTGTTGTGGGGTGACTTGATGCCCCTCTTTTGTTACTCTGGTTGCAGCTGAAAAGCTGCAATTGAGATGTAAGACATGAGACCCAAGTATTAGTCATGAGACATAAGAACTCTTGTCATGCCCCCACCTAACTACCTCCAGGAGCAAAAATGTAGCTCTGAGTCCTGTGAACTTCGTCATAAGTAGTGTGTCTGTAATGTTCAAGAATGGGGTGGGGTAGAGACATAGATGGGGGACGGGTCAGGTCTTGTCATCCTGAAAACCCTTTTGCTCCAGGAAAAGTTCTGAGTGTAGATTAGGTATGTATCTGTTGACAGTATTTACCCTCTTCTAATTTGAGACATTCAGCATTTACCCACTACTCCATGCCTGAAACACCACTGACTCTTTAAATTCAGCACTTTGTCCTAGGTGGAAATGCAAGATAAAGAGTCCCCTTTATCTCTGAGGAGCAGGGACACAAAGTGGCGTGTTGCCCAACCTCTAACCCGTGTCTGCTGCTCCAAGTGCTAAGCAGAATCAGGCTCTGCAGCCCAGCCCTGGGCCCACCCAGATGAAAGCTGAGTTTGAAAAATACACCACAGCGATGAACATTCCCAATACTGGGATGGTGCTTGTCCCCCCAGGCATGAGATGAAGATGATGGTGTCTTCACCCTCCAGACATGAAAGGTGAAGCACTGAGAAGACCTCTGTGCTGCCTCCAGGGACTAGAGGGTGGATGGAAGAGTGTGAAAGACTGTTGGAAGAGCCAGCACAGGGGATGGGTGCAGAAGCTGATCATATCTGAGCCCGACAGTCCGTGAGAGAGGTGTTGTGCAAGATGGACAAATAGCAGCTGAGGGATATCTGGGTGTCCATGACTCTGCTGAGGCTGGCAAGCAACAGCATGAACTTATCACTGAGTCCATCTGCAAAGGAGAATTGACTGTCCTGGCCATGGGCTCAATTCAGATGCCCAAGTGTAGGGATCTGGAGCTATTTGAGACGGCCTGGGGAGTCCTGCCCAGCTCTAGCTGCCACTCCAGAAGGGTTGAAGTCTCCTGCAGGCCCTGTGTCATAGCTCCAAACCTCAGGTAGATACCTTTGAGTATCCTATGTGTGTGCAACTGGGTCAAGCCCCAAAGATCACTGAGCTGGAACTGAATTCCTCCACAGTAAACGGTGGCCTGGGCAGAGATGGAAACTGAACAAATCTCCATATTTCTATTTCCTTTGTAGTAGGATGATTATTTCCATAGAGGCTTAAGAATGGCACAGGGAACAGATGAAATGTCGGCCTGCCTCTGTGCCCTGTCTCTAACAAGACCCACTTACACCTCCCTACCCTCTTTAGGAATGCTGCAACTAGGAACAATAAAAACTACATGGGTGGCTTTTGAGCTCCCAGATACTCTTCTTGCTTTGGTTAGAGTTGTGACAGTGTTGGCTGAAACCAGGTCTCTTGAGGAGTTGGAGTATTTACATATTAACTGAAAGGAGTTCTTTGGTTTATACTGGGAGGGGCAACATCATTCACTGTCCCAATGAGAAACACTGATGTTGTCTCATAATTAACAATTTTCTTTCTCTAATTTTCTTGCTGGGAGACAACTTCCCTGCCAGGCAGGTTTGGCTTGTCCCAGAAGATTTTCAACTGTTCAAGGTTGTACTTGAGAGTACAGCAACACCTTTCTGGACAACCTTGCAGGGAACCCCCTAGATGCTTGCGTTTCTGGCTCCCATCATTGGGAAATGGCCCTAGGTGGACATTCCCTAACAGAGGTAGCAGCTGAGGCTCAGCCTGGGCTATCAGAGATAAGAGAGATGTAGTTTGAGTCAGGGGCAGGCTGGCTTCCCTGTGCTATCTGAACTGAGCACACTCAGGCGTCAGTCACACAAACATGTCATTTCACATGTCAGACTCTTATTATGTCTGTGCCTTGTCCCTGGCCAGTAACCTCAAGTCCAGAGCACAGGTAACTAACTTGAATGGCTGATATCTAGCTAACACTCACCTCTCAGGTATGAGTCATTGGGACAACCTGTAATAGTTGAATTTTGTGTCTTGGCTGGCGTCATCTCAGTCCCTGAAACAATTACATTTTCACTTAAACCTCCTGGGTTTACCCACAACCTCTGAACTCCACCCAGCACAGAAGGACAGAGGTTCCGTTGCCCTTTAACTTTGCTTTCCCTTTCTTGTTGCATTGCTTTAGGTAATCTCCAGCCAAATTGTTGTATGTCTGAGTCCTTTCCTCTCATTTACCTTGTGCTCACTCAGGAAATGTTTACAGTTGCATTGGCCCTTCAGAGGGAAAGAAACTAATGGTAGAGGAGAAGTCATGTTGATAAACCTGCCCTGAGCCAAGGAACAGGAGTACTAGTGCCTGGTCCACAGGAGAGCCACAACCCAGTGAATCCCAACTGAGATGCTCCCTGATCTCTGGGACCAACAAAGCTGCTCCAGAAAATCTGGAGGATCCCTGGCCAGAAGAACTTGGCTCTTGTATCAACCCTGGTGAGATTCAGACGCTAAGTGGTCCTGTGAAGAATTGTGGGATCCCTAACTGCCTCAAGAACAAGGCTGTTGCCTGGGTGATGTTGTCTCCCAGCTTCTCTTCTTTTGAGGTTGGGCTTACTGGGAGGAAAATCCATGGGACAGAAAGCAGCAAAGCAAGGGAGACCCTGGCCCTGAAGGTGTGAGGGCAGCAACAGTTCTGCTTGATTTTAGTACAGTGACTTTAAAGCTATCACTTAGTGAGAGTGGATGGATTTAAACAGATTAAAACCAGGAATCTTAGGTCTCTCCTGAACTGTAGAACTAGGGAAAATGTTATGGTTTGTATCTGTAACCAAGGGGAGAGCAACACGACAGGTTGGAAAGTTTCGGGGACCACCCTTGGATGCAGGAGATGGGAGCTGGCTTTGGGAGGGGTGGCTCTCCCTGTTTGTGCTATAGAGCACTTGTGTCTCTCCTGCAGTGTGCATGCCAGGTGCCTGGAAGTGAGGAGTAGCGATGCAGAGCTTTCCCACGCCTGACTGAGACCCTTTGCTGGTCTGAGCATGAGCCTTTGTGCACCTTTAAAGTAGAGAGATCAGCACCACCCTGCCCCTGGGCAGACGGGGAGAAGGTGTATGCTGAAGATATTGTCGTGCACTGATGGAGACAGCCTGTACACGACATTTGCTATTCAATCATTTTGGTTAAGTGGCTCGGTATTTTCCCTTCCCATGACCTCTTCTCCACTCAGCCCTTTTATGCACGTCTTCCGCATTTTGGCGTCTCTGAGATTAATTTGTCTTCCAGGTTTTGTCCTGCTCTTCTCTTTCATTAAGGGACTCTTTCC
>NW_010293462.1:38120-39221 GCF_000700745.2 Antrostomus carolinensis
CCTTCCTTCTCCTTAGTGTTTTTCCCTCTCCTTTCCCTCAGTCCTAGCAGAGACCCCCAGCCCCATCTGTACTTGGTCATGGAGGCAGAGAGGAAGGACCAGCCCTGACAAAGCAAGCTGGGAATCTGGGAGCAGAGGGGATCTGGGAGCTCTTGCTCCAGGCTAGCAGCCAGCCACGTTTCTCTAAGGAGCTCTCGTAAAATATTCCCAGCATTTTATCAAAGAGGTAATGCTGTCATGAGTTTGTTTATTATTTCCCTTCAGGGCTTGGTCTCTTCACAGTTTCTTCCTTTCATTTTTGAGGAGGAAACGTTTGCAGCTCTCTCAGCCCATGGGAGGAAAGTAAGCTACAAAGGGAGCAGGGGTAATGAGAGCATTTTCTTGAGCCAAGGTAATGCAGTTTTATGGTCACCTATGCCCTAAACATGTGGGAACCAAGCTCAGTCCTCAAGGACGCTGAGCTAGGAGCTGGTCACCAGAGGAAAGAGCCATGGCAGGGGATCGGGGATACAGCCTGTGTGCTGTTCCATGCATCTAGTGGGCTCTGTTCCTTCACATGCTCCTCTCCTTCCCTCCATCTCCCTCCAAGGTCTCTGACCTTGAGCAGGCTTCCCCTCCTACCATGCCCAAACCTTCCTCTCTGAGGGGGTCCTCACTGTCTCCTCACCTCCCACTCAGTGCACCCCCTCAGCCATTTCAGTTGAGCTTTGAACAAATCTGTCTAAATCCTTCCTTCCTCCTTTCTCTTCCTCTCCTGTTGAAGCCTATGTCAATGGAGGTTTCACCAGGCATGGGTAGAGGCAGATGAAGGGACAGAGGCAGGTGAGTTCCCGCTCCCTGATGCCTGTCTGTCCCTGTCTTTGCTCCATGCATGTACCATGCCACAGCCTTGCCTGGGGCAACATGTGAGCCTGGGACCAGAGCTCCTTCACCTGATGCCCTTGAGCTGTTTTTTCTCCACCCTTGATGCACAGCTCCATCACTTTGAACTCTCCCACTGTTTTGGAAGGAGCTTCTGCTCTTGTGCTAATATCTTTGATTCCTAACACATTTCCCACATTCCCTCAGCCCCCAGGCCACTTTCTAACTCTTTTATTCCTG
>NW_010293462.1:39239-63668 GCF_000700745.2 Antrostomus carolinensis
GGAAGTATTACATGTGTACAAGCATAGAAGCAGGTTCTTCAAGAATACTTTCAGGCTGGAACCCCTCTGTTATTTTCTCCTGTATCATCTTCTTTTCCTTCCTTACCCTCTTTCACTTGTGTGTGTTTGGGAGCATCATGAAGCACTCCACTTCAAAGCCAGGAGAAAGCATGAACAAGGAAATGAATGGAAAGAGGGGAGGATCTTCTTCCATGATGTATGCCCTTGCTAGTAGTTTTGGTCTCCTATTTTTTTCCCTTCTGGCATCACAGATGTCCCATGGCAAATGAGGCAGAGGGGTGTCTCTGGGCAAAGGTTTGGTTTGCAGATGAGCTCTTGGCTATACCTTGCAGTATCAGTTGTAGACCAGGTAAATAAGAAGATGATTCTCAGTAATTTTTCCTATGAGGTTTTGTTCAACTTCTTCAGAGGAAACCCAGGAAGAATCTTCTAGAGTGATCTGTGCACAAACAAGATATAGACTTCAAAACAAGCTTCATCTCTGCCTTGGATCCAGAGCTCACCCGGTACTCCTCATCTCATGTTTTTAGCGTATGAGTGTGCCCCAGGCAGAGAAATCTACCCACACAAGAAGTGATCTCTCCTGCAGGGGGTAATTTTACTCTTGGAGACATACAATGAGGAGATGATTATCCACTTCTGTCTGGTTTCCCCAGGAGACCAGGACTGTGTGATCATGCAGTCTGGGTGTGTGAGAGGCTGAGTGTGTGCATCTCTCTGCTCCTTTGCCACCTTTGAAGCACTCGGGCCATTGCAGGGCAAACATGGAACTGTGGCAGATGCAGCAGGGTTGAAGAATTCCCACAAATTTTCTGAAAGTCTCTGGTTGTATAAAGGACTGAGATGGTGTTATTGACCCCAATGAGTGGGATATTAGTAAGCATAACATTTATTGGATGACAGAGACTCTACATGTGTGAAAGCCATCAGAAAACAGATCACTGCTGTGCACAGAAAAGCTCATTTTCAGTAAGGGACACTGGATCTCTTAAAATGTTGGAGAACTGTCAAGACCAATGCTTGTGTAAGTCTCCTAGGACAGTACTGGGAAGCAGTCACCTATGATAACAGCATCCTAGTTGTGATTTTTTTTTTTTTAATTGGAAAACAATCTTGGTTTTCAAAGCTTGTCCTGCTTAAAATGGAATTGGAAAAAGGGTGACTGGGCTTTTCAACGAGGAAAGCCTGTTTCGGCTAAGCAGGTTATTCTTGCATAGAGCTCCCAGCTAGTTAAGCACGTCTGGTTAGACACAATCCTCTCCATATTCAGCTGCTGACTGCTGAAGCTTAGTTCTTGCTTATTTTCCCCTTTGTGGAAAAGGAAAAAAAAAAAAAAAGAAAAAAAAGAGGGGATAGTTAAGGGGGAAAAAGGAAAGAAAAATGACATCAGCTTCTCAGCAGCTCTGCAAATTAAAACTGGTGACTTGCTTAGAATCACAGAATCATAGAATCATTTTGGTTGAAAAAGACCTTTAAGATCATCAAGTCCAACCATAAACCCAACACTACCAATTCCACCTCTAAACCATGTCCCTAAGCACCTCTTCTACCTTTCTTTTAAATACCACCAGGGAAGATGACTCCACCACCTCCCTGGGCAGCCTGTTCCAATGCTTGACCACCCTTTTGGTGAATAAGTTTTTTCTAATATCTAATCTAAATTTTATTAGTTAAGGACTTTACTTTTAACCACAAAAGCAAAGGTCTGTGCTGACTAGCCTGCACTTCTGCTCTGCACCAAACCCTCCAAGCCCTCAGAGAGACTTCTGGCTGTTTTGGGGTGTCGTTTTTTCCCCTTGGGCAAACCAGGTCCAAACACCAAACCTTGACTCATTACTGTAAGTCAGCTCAGAAAGTGTCTGTGATTCCACACTGTTACTCATTTCTGGGAAGGAGAAGGCAATTACGTTGGTCTTCCTGGTTTCGAAGGAAAATGTGTGCTGTTCCAGGGAACAGAGTTGGCTGCTGGAAGATGCTGGTATAAGAACCAGGCACAGCATTGCACCCGCCTGTCCACAAACTGATGCTGTTGGATGCCCGAGCCTGTATCCTTGGCAGCTGGTGACCACAGAGCAGACTCCTTATCTTGTGTGTTTGCCAGTCATCTTTGTTATTTTCTCTCTCGTGAGAAAATTAAAATGAGCAATGTGGACAAGGATCAAAGCTACAAGGCCCTGGAGGATCTGTGGGTGAATCACATGGATCCTCTCCAGATATGAGGCAAACACAATCATGACATCAGGGTGCCGCAGAGATCACAGCAGGAAGGGGCCAGCTCTCTGGGGAGGCTGAAATGAAACAAAGCCCCAGGGTGGCAGAGGAATGTGATTTTCTTGCTGCTCCTTCTTCCTCATCTGAGCCCTGCTGCACTCTTGCCTGAGGAACTTGGACTTGTGGTGTTGATGGGACGCTCTCCTGCTTGTTGTCCAAGGCATTGGAGGGCAGCTGGGGTAATGTAAAACTTTAATTTAGATAGTATTTATGCTAACAGATGGTTAGTGTTAGGGCACTGCAGTTTCCAAGGAATAAAAACCATGAGTATAAACCACATCCATTTCTCAGCTAAATTTATAGCAGAAAAATACTTTTCTTGGGGTGGTGGTATGTGTTTATTCCACACTTCTTTTCCCATTACTGGATGCCTCAGTCCATGGCCTACAGGACTGCATCTCCAGGGTGTTCAATCTTTCTGCCCAAGGTACAAATCCTGTGGCTTCCTGCTCCAGGGGTTTGGGCAACACCTTCAGGTGTATCCCCCAGTCCACAGTTCAAAGGGTAATTGGCCAAAAGACCTTTCTGGGTCTGTACCAAGATGCATGTAGGGTCCAGAAAGGAAAACACAGTGATGTCTACAGTTAGTTACTGGCTGACAGGTGTGGCCATGCTTCAGTTCCAGTCAGAAGATATGATTATCCCGTATTCAGCCTTGGTGTGATCTCACCTTGAATACTGCATGCAGTTTTGGGCCCCACAATTAAGAGGAAGGCAAAGGTCCTTGAATGGGTCCAGAGCAGGTCGAAAAAGCTGGTGAAAAGGCTGGAAGGAATGTCCTGTGAGCAGCGGCTGAAGACTCTAAGTTTGTCTAGTTTGGAGAAAATAGGGCTGAGGAGTGACCTCATTGCCCTCTATGGCTTCCTGAGGAGGGGAAGTGGAGAGGGAAGTGCTGATCTTTTAACTTTGGTATCCAGCAATAGGAAGCATGGGAATGGTTCAAAGCTGCACCAGGGGAGGTGCAGTCTGGACATTATACTGGGAGGGTTGTCAAACACTGCAGTAGGTTTCCTGGAGAGGTGGTCGATGCCCCAAGCCTGTCAGTGTTTAAGAGGCATTTGGACAATGCTTTTAATAACATACTTTAACTTAGTCACCCCTGAATTGGTCAGTCAGTTGAACTAGATGATCGTTGTATGTCTTTTCCAATCAAAAAAGTCTATTATATTTTTCTGGTGTAAGGTGACAGCTATTCCTCTGTGCTCTGCTATCCTCCCCTTCACCCTCTGGTTTTTCACTTCCTTACCTGATCTCTCTTACTCTTTGCCTTTGGGGCTGGACGGTTTCATTATTGGAACAGGTCTGTCTCTGGCTCTTGAGCATCTTTTATCTATCAGCTGCTATGGTTCCAGTGTCTTGTAGAAAATGAATGTGACATGCAGACCCTGGACTGAGACAACTCAAATTGTGTCTTCTAGCCTTGTCTGTGTCTGAGGCAGCTCTGCTTCTGCCATCATGGCTTCATAGGAGGCTATATGGGCTAGACCTGCAAGCTGGCAGGAGTTGATGGTTTGCCTAACATGACTGTCCCTGGGAAGCATCAGCCAGTTCCCTCTGCACTGAGCTCCAGAGGTGTGAGCATAATTAAACTTTTTGCAAAAGTTTCCCATTTCCTAAGAAGGCCATGTTTGGCTGAAAAGTTATTTGAATAAAAATGACTGACTCTACTGTTAGATGTTGGCAGTACAACCAGGGAGGCTTTGGGATTCCTCTAGAGCCCATTTCCCTAGATTATTGCTATAGTCTTTGCCCATTTTTTCCCCCACCTTCTCCTTTCTGTTGTCATAAAAGAGAATAATAAATGACCTAATCGTGGATGTGGACTCCCTTGGGCCTCACAGCACTTAAGGACACATGCCCATTTCATAGCAGTTACACCTAATGTCAGACAAGAACCCACAGCTAGATGAAGGTCCATGGGCCAGAAGAAGGGAATGAGACCCTAACAATCAGCCTGACAAATGGTGGTTTGAACACAGAGGGGTGCCAGAAGGTGAGGGGCAGGGAGTGTGAGGATTCTGGGGGTCATCTTTGAGGAAATTCCCCCAGGAATGTAGAGGTTAGGACAAAAGGTAAATGCAAATGTTTGAAAACCAGCAGGCAATGGCACAGGCTACCTGAACTACCCAGGCTTAGGAGCCAAACCCAATGTGGTGACCACCCATGACTTCCCACATGGGATGTGATCATCTGGAGGAAGTAATCACACATCCTGGTGACTGCAATAACTCCCTGTCACCCCAATGTCTGGTAGATCCTTCCAGTTCTGTGCTCAGTCTTTGGCATGGTGGTTGTCAAGGTCTTTCAAAGTGCAGCCAGAATGTGTACTGCCACGCAAAGGCTTTGTTAAACTTGTAAGGCATTGTTCATTCACCACTGACTTTTGATCTTCCAGCCCTGCTCAGACACTCATTCCTTGGGCATCTAGGTTGGAAAAATATTTCTGTAGCAGTCACTAACACTGTATAGTGCATCTTTGTTGCTATTGGCTCATGCTTTTGGTCTGTTAGGAGATGTGGGGCGTGATGAGAATTCAGATTTTGTGATTCTCCTTTCCCTCTTGGTACACCCTGGACTATGGGCATGTGAACAGTAGCAACCAAGATATTACAGCTTAATGAGCTGTAGTGAGCTGCAATAACTGTGTGGATGCAGCCTGTTCTATCTCACCAGACATTGTTTGTCACCATCTCTTTGTCTGTGGACTCACAACACCTACAAACAATCCACTATTCCTAGGTTAGGCAATCCTATTATTCAAAAGGAGGAAAAAAGAAGAGCAGTTGGCTTATGTGATAGTTTCACTGGGCTAGCTCTTGGCCAGCAGCCAACACAGCCGTTCACCCACTTCCCCCCCACCCTCAGGGGATAGGGGAGAGGATTGGGGGGGCAAGGAAAAGGAGGCTTGTAGGGTGAGATAAGAACAGTTTAATAATAGAAATAAAAGAAAACTTAAAATAATACTAATATTAAAATAGTAGTGATAATGATAACAGTAACAAAATATGCCCATGAGTGATACCCAGTGCAACTGCTCACCACCCACTGACCCAGCCCAGCCCGTTCGCAGATAACGATCCCGGAGGAGTGACAATCTCAAACCAAAACAGCAACCCTGGGAGAGCGAGAGCCTGAGCAAAAGCCAGAGAGAGCAAGAGAGGAAGAAACCCTCACTAATATACTGGACATGATGTGATATGATATGGAATATCCTATTGGCATGTCTAACTCTCAATTTAGCTTATTAATTTAAATATTCCTCACCCCCCTAGATCTCGTGCTTGTGGACTAACAAAACACAAAGTCCTTCACTTCCAGCGACAAAAATGCAAACACTGGGATGTTATCAGTGTCTCTCTCACAACAAGTCCCAGGCTGAAAAGCAAAATACAGCACTATTCTAACCACTGAAAAAGAAACCCAGTTCTGTTTCAGCTAAAAACCAGGACAGCTTAAACTGAGGAAGGGTGTGAGACCAGAAACCCACATTTTATAACTTGATAGTGTTCCAAATGGAGCCAGAGCCACTGCAGGTCACAGGCACTGTAACTCTCGCATCCTGGGGGACCTCAGAGGCTCTCCCTGCTGTGCTGCTGCATTGCAAAGAGCTTTATTGGCTAACTTGTCTTTGTCACATGCCCTCTCCATTACCTACCCCTGGTATGGTCCATGCAGGTGAGTGAAGTATGACCTATAACACTTTAGTTTCCTCTAGTATTGTAATATCATAGGCAGGAGAGTGTTATCACACTCATTGGTGTGGTCTTCTTGGAGTGGCAATTAATTTGACAAGAACTGCAATATCAGCCAAGCTAGAGAAAAGTAAATAATCTGTCTATGGAAGCAAAACAAATAGAAAAGTGAAATGTGCTGAAAGAAGAGATGAATAAGAGAAAATCACACTTTGTACTAGTTGTACTAAGGCTGTCCTGCATCACCTCTCTCACTGTGCATCACACACATAGCCCAGGACACCTTTCTCTACCTGTCCTGTTGTGCTTTTCTTATGCAAACTCTGCAGCCTTAAATTGTCCTTCACAGAAATGCACATTTCAATATTATCTTCCTTTCGTACCCAAACTCAATGTGAAGTTCTGTTCAGAATAAAATCTTGCTTCCTCTTCACACAAATGAAATCTTTCATTACTGACTTGATTAGGAGGAAGTATTTTCCCTCTGAAATTACTTATGCTGAATTGTTATTGCACACTGGGGCAACACTTCTCCTACTTGTACTCACACACATGGCTCATTACAAGCTCTGGATTGAGACTGACAAGCAGTAAGTCGAAGATGATTTGACTGAGGGAGACTGATTCCTAACCTGTGTTTTGAGGACTGCAGTGCTTCTTTCATATTCTACATGAACATGAGACTGCCTCAGTTAGGAAGCTACTGAGCTGTGTTAGTCCCAAAATCAAACTTCTCTGAGATAGGTGTTAGATTACCCGTAGTCCCATATACATTTTGTTGGTAGTGGGGGCAACTTGTAGACTACCTGCCACAGACAGGCTGGCATGGGAACTCTTAGAATGGATCTGCCTGAAATAAATAATAATTTTCTGTCTTATTTTTCAACTAAGGCAGTTCACTGACCACATGTGTGGCCATAGAGGAGGCTGGCAAAACTGATGGGAGGACTGTACCATAGGAGTTTTGGTCCAAAGAGATTTCTGAAGACCTGTCCTCCAACCTCCTGCTCTGACTAGCTGGGCTCTCTCCAACACTTGAGCAGGCTGGCCATGGCTTTTTTTACCTGTGTCTTGAAAATCTCAGGGGTGGAAATAACTCTGGTGACCAGACTTAGGGCTGGTGCTCCCTCCCAGCTAAAAAGCTTTTCCTCGTGTCCACCTTGAACCTTCCAAACTCCAGTTTGTTCCCCCTTGTTATATCACCTGCCCCTGATGAGAAGAGCTGGTCTCATCATCACAGTAGTTACCCTTCAAGTAGTTGTTGGCTGTTATTAGATGTCCCCTTCATCCTCCTCTTCACCAAACTAACCAATCCCAGCTCCCTCAGCTTCTGCTTCTGGGACACGTGCTCTGTCTCCTGATCTTGGTAGCCCTCCTCTGCTCCTTCTCCAGTTTCTTGACACCCACCTTGAACTGGGAGCCCAACAGTCGAGACAGTAACTCCCACTATTTCCATGCCACAACTGTCCTAGTGTAGCCCACTACGTGGTTTGCCCAGTTTGCAATGAGAGCACATTGCTGTCCCATAATCAAATCTGGCATTAACAGTATAGTAAGATACCTTTGTCAGGTCAGGGTAGGGCAGGAGTATCCTTCACCAGTACCTGCACTGTTAGTGCACCCCTCCCCACAGACTAAGCAGGGTGGTAATATGGGTGTTCAGTTTACACAACAAACATGGATCATGCCAGAGGACTGTTTTTCAACCACCTATGAATAAAAAGCCATAGCAGTAGACCTGCATTCGAACTGATCTCAAAGACAATCACAATTTCTTTGTGCAAAGGGGTGTGATTTAACTCTTCTCTCTGACTTACTCCACAGCGCGCTGTCCCAAAAACATATTAAGGAGCAGTGTGGGAAGAACCATAATTTTAAATGATGCTGTGTTGCTTGTGGTCTGTAAAGTTCTCATCAGATGATATTACTGAGGATGTTAGCTCTGATACCCTGGGAAAGTTCCAGCACAGGTAATTGCCTCCTGCCTAATTCAATTCACATTTAATAGCGTGGCAACATTCAAGTGAATACCCCCAGGGCAGATGTGCGGTAGGAATCAAGAGTCAACAGAAAGAAGATTAAGAAGCAGAGATGGAAATCCACTGAGAATCAATGTTTGGGGAAAAGCCCTCCTCCCCCATCCCAGGAAGTCCTGAGCCAATTTCCAGCTTTGAGTTGTGCCAGTCTGAATGTATGGAAAGAAACTTCGGGTTGTGCTTCTTCTAGAAGGGTAATGTTATGAAGGATTACATCATGGATAGTGTCATGAGGGATGCCACCATTCTTTCTGCAAAATTCTTCACAGACCTCATGAAGGAGACCCCCATGTTCTCTCCAGACCTTGTTGGTAGGTGTTTTATGGACCACGGACTTTTGTTTCCATCTGCTTGCTGTCCCTCCTAGGGAAAGAAGGAGGTGTTCTACTGCCACTACTGGTGGGAGGGCAGCAATACTGTGAGCATACATTTTGTAATGTGGCTATTGGTGCAGAGTCTCTGCACTGCTGAACTGACACCATTTACATCCTGTGTCCATCTTAAAGTATCCAAACATGTTATCTGCTGTGGAAAAGCAGAAATAATGCTAGGATAGCTGGAGACATGTCAGAGTGACACATCTGTCCTGCCTTAGGCATGGCTAGGCTGACACTTGTTCCTGCATTGCATATTCCTGTACAGTTCTTCCTCCCTACACATTAAGCAAACTGAAATGGGTTGGTTTTGCTGGAGATCTTCCCTGAAGTGCAGAAGGGAAGGTCCCTGCCCTGGCAGAGGCTTGATCTCTCTGCTCTGCATTTTTTGAGATTACATCTACTATATTTATTACTTTTCTTAATAGATTGGCAGCTTTGCTGGGCTCCAGATTCCTCTGTGCCAGGTGCTGCATGTGTATTTAGTAGAAAGATTTGTCAGAGATCTTACAGCCCCAGATAAGTCAAGGCAGGACAAGAGGACAGTGACAACCACTCCATACCGGGTTCCCATCTTTGCTTCTAGCTACTCTGGATGCTGTATGGAGGCATGGAGGGAGGAATGCAGCTTACCTTCCCTTATCTTTGGGAAGCACTACAATTCCTCTCCTGAATAAAAAGCTGGAGAACCTTCTTGCAGTGCTGACATGGTCCTGTTTTGTCCTCTGGGAGACATCTAGCTCCCTGTTTGCCATTCCTTCCCCCAGTTGACAGGAACACCCTCTCCTTTCCAAAAAACATGTCTAAGCTGTGCCTTGGAGCTATTCCCAACCTTACACTTTACACTAAAGTCCTGGAACTCTGAGCATCATCCCACTGCAAAACAGCCCTTCAGATAAGCCCCCAAGCAGAACTATCTCATTTCCATCCATGCAGCCCTCTGTTTCCCTCTCCCAGCTCTCTGTTATCAATAAGAGAACAGCTGCTTGTGAATCCCAAGTGGTGACCCTGAGCCAGCCAGCCCCTACAGGAAAGTCAACCCTGAGCCTTCAAGTTGTCTCTGATCTCAAGAACAGACCTGCTGCAGTCTGTGCAAGTACAGGTGGAGAAAAATGAGAGTAGGACTTGACTAGATTTTTCCATTTCAATCCAAATTGAATCAATTACTCATCCAACTGTGCTTTCCTTGTTATGCACTTAAGTTATATTCTCACTTAAATTATTTCTGAGCCAGAGTCTTATTTGGAGGGTGTGTTATAATTCAGCTAGCAAGCTGGGGCAGCTCTCCCTGGCAATCTGGAGGTACTGAAAGGATCTTGGCTTCAATAGATGAAGATAATTGGGAAGATTGGATGAAGGAGAAATAAGAGAGGGGAGACAGCTGGTTTCATCCAGTTATGAGTACAGAATGTTAAGTAATCACATAAGTAATGATTCATCTTGGTGATGCCTTGTTAAAGTTGAGGGCTAGTTGAGTCTTGTACCCATGTTCTAGGCTGAAATGGGGACAAAATCATCTCTGGCTTTGAGGACTTGTTAAGTATTGCATAAGGGACTTAGCTCTCTTTTCTAGTGGAAGCAGGGGCTAACTCTGGAGGGCTTAGTGTACCTGAGCAGGGGCTTTCAAAATGGCAGGAGCAGCTTGCTGGTGGTGAAAGGTATCTCTGAAATAAGGAGAGACATGTGCTTCTAGGTTGCGGAAAACATGGGGCTTTGCCAGCTGGCTGCTCTTGGCAAATCATGTTCTTGCCAACTATAACCTTGGCAGAGAGCATATATGAGCTGTGCACATGCATTCCTTCTAGCGACATTAATTAGATGGCCATTTCCTTTGGGGTCAAAGGCATTTTGGATCAGTACCCACTGGCCCATTGTCCAAGATTACTGTGTTTTAATCCTAGGGGTTTTTTTTTAATGCAGATTTTCTTCATCCTCCCTAGTGGAAAACAGTTCCTCTGTCTGCAGTCTGTAAGAGGAACAAGCAGTTTTCTTTGACCATGACACTATGGGTCCATAGTGGGGAGCAAAAGGAGAAGGAAGAGCCTTTTTCCTCTTGGTGTGAATGTCAGCCCACCCGGCTCAGCAGAGGAGTGGATCCTGTGTTATAGTACATTGTGTTAAGGGTGACAAGCTTAAGTTTAATGTTCTTAGCTTTGAATGTATAGAAAGCCAAACCCTGGACAGCCTGGGGCACAGGAAGTTCTAGGAAATCAGAATCACCAGTTCATTCCTGGAATGGGGATGCCCTAAGAGTCCTGGGATGTATTTGAGTTTCCAAGTATTGAGCGACCTCAGCTCAGCCCCATGTGATAAGAAATTAATTTATTAGCTTCCCTTGCAGGAGGGCCACTGAGTTGTTCTGCCCATAATAGAGGTGTGTCCATATCCCAAAAGAAAAACCTGCGACCCTGCAAGTGGTCCCAGCAAAAAAGCCAGGGACTGCATGAACCCTTAGTACCAAGTCTGTGTGCTGCTGGGTCATGTCACAACATGGATTTGAGCCCAAGCAGGTTTGAGTCCTGAATAAATTTAAATTCAATTAGCCAGGATGCATAATACAGACTTTAGGCAGCAGATATGTTTTTATACACGCCTGAACCAGCACTATGCCAAAGACAGAGTTAGTTTGTAGTTCCCTGACAACGTCAGCCAAGCCAAAGGTGAGCTGCTGCTGCCTTGTCCTCTCTCTCCCTGCCAGCTTGTCACGTAGCCTGACCATATTGCCCTCTTCATTGCTGTGTGAGTGTTAGATGGACCTCCTCCTGAACTGCCTTGCCAGGGGAGCACAAGAGCACTGGCAGTGGCACAAGTGAGAAGAAGGAGGAAGTAGAAGAAGAAGGAGGACACACAGAAGAGACAATATGGGAGAAGGAAGTATGATCTTGGCTTAACTGCCATGGTGTGATACTATATGGGCTTAGCACAGTCAGATGACTTCTAATTTGAACTAGAGACAGCAGTAGTACAGACCGTGCTGGGTCTGATCCAGAAGAAAGCCTGCCAGGTCAGAGGTAATCCTTGGTCAACTTCTGCTGCACCAGACCTTTTCTCCACATGGCTACAACTTTTTATTCTTCTACTAAGAACCCTCTTGAACCCTGGGATACACACAGAGAGGTCACTGGCTTTCTGTTTACCCAGCTCCATCCTCAAGAACAACTTGGCTCTGACAGGCCAGTATGGCAGGAAATATCTATTCCTTGGCATAGACAAAAGGCAGGTCAAGACCTGTATTTCCATAGTTATTTTCCACCTGGTTCCTAAATAGCAGGTCTTGATGGATGCAAATCTACATGAAACAAAAAAGCTATTCTCTTAGCAACAGGTGTTATAACAAGAGATGTGTTTAGATCGGAGTAGCTGGAGCAACCCTGGTGTGATACCATGTGTCTTGGCTCACCTGTGCATTGTTTTCCGAGCAGGAGAGACTTCTTGCTGACTCTAACCCTGCCACATGGGGCTGTCACTGCAATGGGATTGTCATGGGGACTGAGTGATGTAAACACAGGCAGCAGGTCCTTTGCAGGATCACTTCTGGTAACGCACTTATGCTGTCTGTGAGACCATGAGCAAGTCTCTTCCCTTTCTGTGTTCACGTCTCTTCACTGAAGCATTTAAGACCTAGTGTTGCCTGCTTCTGTGCATACATACAGTGCTGGCATAACTGGATCTTGTTGCAGTTATATTTCCTTAGGGACTGTACAGGGCAAAGCACTATCAGAGCGTCTTGTGAATCCGTGGGTTTAATAACTTTGGATTACCTGATATTGTAGGGCCTTCAGGGAGAGCGCAATGCACAGGCTCCTCAGCTTGCAGGCTAAGACTCATGCATTCAGGTGCCATTTGAAATGCCCTACAGTATCTGAAAAATCCTCACATTGCTGTCTGACCTGACACAGGAGCTACATCAAACTCTTAAGAGCAGCTTAGCAGAGCATCTCCAAGTGAGCATGCAGCAGATTTGAGCCCTATCTCAACAATTCTGTTCACGTTCCCATACCATCTCTGTCACTGTGCTGCTCCACAACTGAGCACCTCTCTTGATCTTCAGCTACAAAACTGGCAGGGAAGTCCAGATCCCATTGCTAGGGTGTGCGGAGTCTATGCTTCATCTATTTCTTCATTTGGTCCTGGAAAGTCTAACAGGAAGAATGTGTAAGTTTTTCTCAAAGCCTGAGCTGCTTCTTTGCTTTTATCTTTGCATCCTCTTTTGCCCCCACACACACAGCTGCATGTGCAAATTTTTCACCACTGATGTCACACTCTTTTCTGAGAATGCAACTGTATCCAGACTACTCCTTCAAAGCGCAGATGTGTCCATAATTAACAGATCACAAAGTGGTGATTCTTCCTGTCAGCATTTTGTGAGCTTTTTGCCCACTTGTATTAAACAGCACTCCCGTGTCTGAGTGAGACGGGCAAGTGGAAATGGAGAAGCAGCATTTCTCAGTATTCAGTCTAATCAGAGACAATTCTTCAGAAATTGCTCCCTAGCTTGATGACCTAAGCTGTGCCCCACAACACAAACTCAATTACTGGATCAGCATTGTTGGGCTACTCAGTGGCCCATCTTTGGTTGGTTGTCTGCACCAATCCTGTTCCTGATCAGCCCAGTAAGAGGGTTATGATGATAATTTCTAACACTTTGTGCATGACCACATCTCCCAAAGCTGTGTCATCCCATGAGGTAGTGTGTGACTGCTGTTGAAGCTCATCTTTTTCTCCAGTTAACATTTCCTTTTGCAAGAGAAAAGGGGTAATACACTAATCCCCTTTGACCACACATGTGATTAGTTTCTCTTAATTGTCTGTATCCCCAGCTGGAAACAGAAGCTGAACTCCCTTAATTATATTTTTCCTTGTTTGCCTTTACTTAACACACTTTCAAGGTTTGGTTACATATCACTAGGAGACAGACCTGGATGGCCTCTGCCTTTCCATCTAGGGGACCTAGAGGGCTTCTCCAGGAGCTGTAGAAATCCCAATATATTCTGCTTTTCAGAGCACTTGCCCAGAGCTCCCCATTGCTTGCTGCAGACTTTCCAGCACATGAGTTCTCGTGGGCATCAGATAGAAGTCCCAAGGGAGAAATGTGTTCTCCATTCATAAAGAAATGTAGAGCTGGTGTATGCTGGAGTGGTATTGGACAGGGCAGATAAGAAAGTAATGCTTCGGAGACTATTTCAAGAAAGAATTGTTTCAGTGAAAAATCAGTCAAAACTTAAAAAAGGAAAAAAATGTTAAAACACTCCTTTGAAGTGAAACTGAAACTTTTTCTAGATTCAAAAGACATTGCTTCCTATTTTCATCAGTTTGATCAAAGAAGTGACAGAATAGAAAAAGCAGTCTTTCCACTGATTGCATTATTGGCTTGCTCTCATCCAGGTACAGCCCAACAGATGTCGGATATCTGTGAATTGTCAGCAGGTCTTCTTTGGGATTGTGACTTTGAGAAGGTCCTGTCATGGAAAGAAGGAATATTGCTCATGTGGCAATATGTCCCCTCTTGTAGCCCCAAATCTGCCCTAGAGCCTTTCCCAGGAGGCAGCACCAGCATGCCACAGTTTTGTGTCACCCTCACACTAAGGTTCTCCATGTAACCAGTGAATGTAATTTTGGCTTTCCTCAAACTGAGATAAAGATATTTTAAAGATGTCATCAAGACAGTGCAGAGCTCTGGATCCCAGCTGTATTCTTCAATCTTTCAGTCTATGTTCATGCAAAAGTTCAACTATAAAGACGACAAAAATTTTACTGAAAAAAGTTACATCAGGGAGGAATTTTGCTTTAATATGGAACTGCCCTAGTCTTTTAATAATCTTATAATCCCTGTTTAACATATCTACCTTTCTTCTTTCACATTTGTTTTTATTTTCATTTTGTAGCCACCTAATTATCTTTTCCATACATTTCATATCACTAGTACTGGAATTTCCCATGTCTTATCTATATGGCATTATTTTTATCTACTCATTATACTGCATGATTAATTTGTTAAGTAAAATTCTTTTAATCTGTTTCCATAAAACCTAATGTCTCTGGGGCAAGCTCATTAAAACCTTGTGGTTTCCCAGATGATTCCTCGAGGCCTAAAAGACACACAAACCCCAACCATTTATCAGTATACCACCACCCCTATCAGGTATATTTATAATATCCTAGGTTTGAAGATGTGGGGCAGACTGCTTAAAGACCATGTTTGTGGGGATTTTGTTTGCATCTAGGTCACTCATATGTTAAGAAACTTTTTATTGCGATATGCTCTTGTTGTAAAACTTTGATTTCATATAAACAAACTCTTTGCAAAGGACCTCAAGATGTCTTGGAACGTAGTGTCCTGACATGCCGAAACCAGATGCTTTTTGGTTGGTGTAGCAGAGTGAGAGCCTATGTGTGAAAATGTATTTATTATCATACATTACCCTAGAGAGAGCTCCTTACCAGAAAAGTTTTTATCCCCACAACCAGGGCGTTTGTTATTGTTCATATCCTTTTGGGCTGAGTAGGTAGGAGCATGGCATCCATGGAACAGTTTGATTGTCCCTTGCAAGGTTGCTCATCTTTTTCTTCTCATCGCTTCTGCCTGGTTCTTTCCAATCTGCCTAGCTGAGGACAGCCAATGTCAAAGCCATTGGTCTTGTTGCATACTGTGGTGGTTTCACTTGGCTAGCACTTGGCCAGCAGTCAAACAGTTTGCTCACTGCCCCCCTCCAGGGGACAGGGAAGACAACTGGGGGCAAAGGTAAGGAGACTCATAGTTTGAGATAAGGACAGTTTAATAATTGAAATAATATAAAACTTAAAATAATAATGATAATAATAATAGTAATAAAATATACAAATGAATGATACACAGTGCAATAGCTCACCACCATCAACCAAGCCCAGCCCGTTCCCAGATAACAGTGCCGGGGGAGCGACAATCCCGAACCGAAACCACAATCCTGGAAGAGTGAGAGCCCGAGCAAAGGCCAGAGAGCAAGAAAGGAAGAGCCCCTCATTAATATACTGACCATGATGTTATATGATATGGAATATCCCATGGGCATATCCAAATGCCAATTTAGCTTATTAATTTAAATATTCCTCACCCCCTTAGATCTTGCACTTGTAGACTGACAGAACACAAAGTCCTTCGCTTCGAGGGACAAAAATATAAACATTGGTATGTTCTCAACATTTCTCTCATAACAAATCCCAGGCTGAAGCCAAAACACAGTGCTATTCTAGCTACAGAAAAGAAACCTTGCTCTGTGCCAACTAAAAACCAGAATACATACACAGCTCTGGACATTGGCCACCACCAACTGCCACTGATTTCTGACCCCCTAATCACTTGTGTATACAGATGGGAGGATGCTGTGTGAGCACAGGGTAGAGCCCTTTTCTCTGTATCCTGGGTGTCAGCATGGCATCCCTACACCCAACCTGCTTGTAGGACCTGAGCTGATGCCTCCACACAGTGCTGTGCCATGAGTCGTACCAGCTCGTGCTGAGCTACAGCAGGTGCCTCCATGCTGAGTACTGAGGAGGTTTGCTCAGATTTCTGTTCCTGCCATTCATTGTTTGCTGTTTCTGGGTATTTGTCTGATGTTTGCTGTATATGTTTGAACGTCCCGTAGTATTACAGCTTGTCAAACAGTTGTTTTGTCTAGGGGTCCAGCCTACCTTAGGTAATGGATGCATTTCCTCATGAGTGTGTAAGAAAAGTCAAGAACAAAGATCACATTTTCTTCAGCTCTTAAAAACAACCAGGCAAACACAACAGCTTTTGCTTTCTGAAAGTGACTGATGACTAGAAAATCTGCACAAACCAATTCAGGCTTTGAGCAAACATGCTCTTCTTAGTGCTATGTGACACACTGATCTGGGAATACCTTTATTTTATGATGCTTATCACACAATGAATAATCTTGGATTGAAAAGCGATGGGAAAGATGAGCATCATCTGGAAAGCTGGGAGCGTGTCTCTTGGTGCTGCAGGGCACGGCTTTCCGGGCTCTTCCTTACGCAATGTGTCCTGCTTCACAATAAGGGACTGGAAAGAGGAGGCAGAAGCTGGCACTGATAAGCACACAACACCTGGGCTTATTAGAAGTGACGTGTGGTTTGCACACATGGGAAAAATCCTGCAACAGAAAAGAATGGCATTGACAAAGTGAGGTCACACGTCTCAGAGATGGGATGCCAAAAATTGTAATGAGGGTTCAGTCAGTTCCAGATCACTTCAGTTTAAGAAAAGGTGGTAAATGAGGTTGTCTGGATCTTCAGACTTCAAAGACCTCTGGTATAAACGGAGCTTCTGCATCTGTGTGATATTTCAAAGAAATACCTGGATGCAAATGCTTCCCACCGTGGGGAGAGTTTGTAGCCACAGCCCAGCCTTTTGTCTTGAGCTTATTGTTAACATATTTATTTTTCATTTTTCTGATTTGGTTGCATCTACCCATTCCAAAGGCACGTCTTACTCAGCCATGACTACTGCTTGTCATGATGAAGTCTTGTTTCCTGCTGGTGGGACTTGGTTAGTAATTGAGTGAATAGGAAGAGAGAGTGGAAAGTGATAAAGTCATACTTTTAAGAATAAATGCAATTAAGGGTAAAAATGAATCCTTTCACCCATTGCACATATCTTGTTTTAAGGAGGCTTCCTGTGCCAGGGGTGCCCCGTGGGAGCAGTGGATAGCCAGAGGGAAGGAGTGGGTGAGTAAAGGACCGAATGAACCTTTGTCCTCCCAAATAGCTCAGATCAGCCTAGCACCTACAGTCTATGGATGCCTCATCTCCAGGTTGGGTTTGTCTGGTTCTGTTTTTTGCCTACAAAATTAGGCTTTTAAAGGAAGTTTATAAATTCCCTTTATTTTAATTTCTTCCTTCACAAATCCCAGTGTGATGCAAAAGGCAATCACTTGTGCTTCCCAGGAACTGGGACCTTGATCATCAACATCAAGCTTCAGGTGTAAGGAAGCTGGGTTTTTTTTATAGCAAGCAGCAAACAAGAAAGCCATTTAGAAGAGACAGACACTTTCAGGCATGTTAATCAAGTTGCTGGGGACTTGGGGTCAGGCTAGTTTTCCAAGGGACAAGAGCAGACAGAAATTACATGAGTGCTCACTCAGAAGTGACGCTTGAAACACTGAATTTCTATTCCATTTTGAGGATCTTAACCACTGCCATTAACAATAAGTAAAATGTGTGGATATCGTATTAAAAGTATTACCTTCATCTTATACATTCATTGTCTATTGACACCAGACCATGGCAGCATTAGCCTTACCTTAATGGAGCAGCTAAATCTGGTCTGCCTCAGCCGCCAGCCTGGAACTCTCTTAGCAAACAAACTCTGCAGCTGGCAAATGTTAACGCAGTCGCACGTTGGAGTAACTCACTGACAAGGAGGTTGAAATATGAATGTCTGATAAGGACTGTGAATATCTAATAAGGACTTACTTTTTACATCATACACCAGTGGATTAAGTAGTTGCTGTTGTCTTGATTGCTTGAAGATGATATTGCTGATCATTCATGGAAGAACAGAACATGCTAATGTGTATGCAAATCTATCTTCATTCCAGGATGCCTGAAAAGCAGCTGTATTCCCTAGAAATTGTTTTATTTGAAAAGGTAATTACTGACCAGGGTACCAAAAATTCACCAGTGTTAATGGCATTGTTGCCATAAATGGTGTAGAGTCAAAGGTAAAATAAAATGACCCTTGCACTTCTTTAAATGTTCTTTGAAAAATGAAATTACATGATTTGATAATATTCAGTAATTTGATTGTGTGTATTTTCACTAGAGTGCTGTTGCACATGTGGGATAACATGTTAAATATAATCTTTTTTAGCCGCAGCCTTGGAGGCTGGAGCAGGAACGGGGCTCCGTCCTGCTGCATTGGAGTTGGTGGTGGCACCATGCTGTTGGAGACCCCTTTTACTCTGGGGAGCCCATTGTTATTGCAGCCCCCCTGAGTGTCCACCTGAGCTCCATTTTGGGCTGTGGTTCCCCCTTACCATGTTGCTGGTGCTCAACAGCAGCACCACTTTCAAAGCGAACACATAGCTGTGCATGGAGGAGTCCTCACAGGAAATTAATGTGTGACAATTAGCATGCACGCTGCTCTTTCAGGCATGCACTAACCTCCTCGCTCAGGACTGTGATCTCCCAGGTAGGAAGTCTGTTCCTTTGAACCACGTGGGTGCCACCAGCTCCCCTCCCCAGCTCCTGTTTCAAGCACTGAGCCCAAATCAGCAATAGGTGGGGAGAGGCAATAAATCCCCTCCTCTCTGGCCTTGGGGTAGGTGGTGAAGCACTTGGGGGAAACACAGCTGATGAGGTGCCTTGTGGGCTGTTGGGAAGATCATGGTGTAGGTATGGAAGGGACCCTAAAGATCATCCAGTTCCAACCTCCCTGCCATGAGCAGGGACACCTTCCACTAGACCAGGTTACCCAAAGCCTCATCCAACCTGGCCTTAAACACTTCCAGGGAGGGGGCATCCACAGCTTCTCTGGGCAACTTGTTCCAGTGTTGCACCAAGATCCTAATCAGGAGTGGCAATTAGATTTATTCTGACCTCCCATCATCAGTTTATGCAATCACAGCTGAAACAAATGACCATCAAAAACTTCTTCAACCTGCTCTTACCCTTTGGGACAGGCATACTAACCCCTGCCTGGTGTGGTTAGGGTTCCTGTTTCATATCTCCTTGCCTGGTTAACCAGATTGACAGGTTTTGCCAATCTCAATCTCTGTTCCAGAGAACAAGGACTCAGAAAATTAGTGGGTTTGATTTTTTTTCTGTAGCTTTTTTTATGGGCTGTGGATGACTTCACTGTTGAAATGTCCCAACACGTTGTGGCTCTGTCCTCTTGCACTATGGGTAAAGGGAGGTAAGGGAGGTACTTTTGCTTCATTATTTCCATAGAAGTTCTGCCTGGTTTTTTTGGGACACTATTAGACTTTTTCTCTCTTACTGATGGTGGTAGAGCTGTTGGGGGTGTACAGGGTCCTGCAGCTACAGGCAACCCCATGTTAGAGTAGCCCAAATGTTAGCCTAACCAGGCTTAAGAGTCAGTACTGTCCTCTAACAGAAGAAGAAAAAGAGGCACATTGTGGTTAAAATGGCTGTGATGGCTCCCCCAGCTTGGTTATGGAACTGTGTCTGGGTACTGTGAGGAGAGTGGGTGATAGTACCGCTGTGGCTACCACCAGCCTGGGTGACCCTCTGAACTCAGATGAGCATCCAGGTCATGCAAGGACCCTGTGCACAGGGCTTCAACCTGACATGGTGACATGCATCTGACTATATCATCAATGACCTGGAGCATGCACATTCTTCCTCAGATCTTTGCTTTAATTTGAGCCTCACTTGGTGTCCCTCTCTTCTTTAGTCACCCCAATTTCATAGAGGTGCTGCTGCAGTTGGTGGGTGGCTGAGTCTTACCCCAGAGATGCTACTCCCTGGAGCTGGCTGCAGGATGCAGTATTTATGTTCTGCTGGAGGTAGGAACCTGGAATAAAAACCCCAACAAACCGAGCCCCGAGAAAGAGAAATAACACGGCAAACGTGTGATACTCCTGTCTCCGTAGTAATCTGACAGCCTCAGCTGCTTCTGTGTTGGGGCTTGCTGATGTGGTTTCACAGTTAGTGATCCCCATGAATCTCAAATAAATATGGCCAGTTCCTCAAAGAGTGTCTGCTGACCAGGATATCTGCAAATGAGGTATTTAATTGGATTTAGATTGCCAATGTGAGCTGTGTCTCCAAGCTAAGTAGTTGCTTTGCAAAGGCCTCTGTCTGGGTTCCTCTTTTTGTCTGCCATTGCAGAAAGTGATTTACTGGATTCCCAGCTGCTGCGAGGAGAGCTTCATCACGGTGCTGCCATCCCTCGGAGCCATAGTAACTGTGAGAGATGAGAGCTGGCAGTTGGAGGGCACTTGTCCAGTCCCAGGCTTGTGTTGGCTTTGCCCTCAACCCAGGTACATGCTGTTCTTCTGGCTCGTTCTCAAGTGTTTCATCACAGGACAGGGTGCTCATCCCAGCCCCAGCTGATCTCACCATTGGAGGGTTTATTTTTAGCTCTGATCTTACTTCTTCTTTCTTAAAGCCATCATTGTCATTCTCCCTTGAGTATCTCCTTCCATTTCAGCCCCAGTTAGGTCTGTCTAAGGTTTTCCCCAGCACCTCCTACACAAGCTGTGCACCCCTTGCCCTTTCTATATTTTCCTTTGTAACACCTTTGCCACTTTTCTTATTTTTTCCAGAGCTTTATGACCTCAGTTCTTCATCTGTGATGTACATCTGATTCATTAGCTTCACTCTTTTATGACATAGCTCGATGTTTGGGCTCTTAGGATGTGAGGAAGGTGCACCAGAGGACATTTAGATTAGATAGCAGGAAATTTCTTCACCGAAAGCATTTTCAAGCATTGGAACAGACTGTCCAGGGAAGTGGTTGAGTGAGCATCCCTGGAGGTATTTAAAAGACACGTAGATGTGGTGCTCGGGAACAAGATTTAGTGGTGGACTTGGCAGTGCTGGGTTAATGGTTGGACTCGATGATCTGAAGGGTCTTTTCCAACCAAAATGATTCTATGAAACCCACTGGCATTTTCTGCCACAAACCCGCATGGCAAATTCACAGATGATTTTTGTTCGTGCTCTAGCCTGGACAGGTGTCTTTCTTTTGCTGAAGATCTTTCTCTTGAACATACCCCCTTCTTACCACCTTCCCGCCAATGCTATTTTCAGGTTTGGATTTCTAACTTTTTTTGTCTCACAAATTTATCTGACCTCCCCAGCCTCTGCTTCACCTCCCTGTAGAGTGTGACTATCATATTATCACCCTCCTCTGCTTCTAGAAACATAGACATGCTGCAGAAGACAGGTGCTTTATGCACACCATGAAATTAAAGTATAGGAACCAATTTAGAAAGGAACTTGAGAGAGAGCATCTAATTCATTTCTCAGCTCTGGAGCAGGATCCTATCAACTTAAACGATTCCCTAATAAGTATTTGTCTAGACTGTTTTGCCAAGCCATCAGGATGGAGGAACCACACCTTCCTAGGCAATCAGCTTCACTACTGTCACTGTTAGAAAATTCCCCCAGTGCCTAATGTAAGCCTCCTGTGATTGTTTTTCCTATCCAGCCCTTGTTGTTGCAGGAATATATGATATGAGTGAGTGTCCCCTGAGCACCTTTATTGTTTCCATCTTCTCCCATGAGTCTTATTTTTGAGTTCTCTTATTGCTGCAGATTGTGGTTCCTCCTTGCTATGCTTGGTTTCACCTCTAAAAATGCACATGAAAAGGTTGCAGCTTCACATCCTCCCTCCCTGAGAGGTGGGAAACAGGTGAATTCAATACAGTTCAGTGGGACTAGTGCAGTCATGTCATCCAGTGAAAAACCCTCAGGCACTTCAATGATCATCTTAAATGAAAGGGCATGAAATTAAAATCACCAGAGAGAGCCACATCCACCCATCTCCCGATCTGTACCTGCAGAGCCACATGCAGTTATATGCCAGAATAACCCTGATCCCAAGTCTGCCTGGGGATATAGATTTTTTCAGTCTGGGGTGTAAGACCAATGAAGAATTAATTTTAATTCTGGACCAGCAGCAAACAGAAGTTTGACTTCATTATAAAGCATCTACTGTGGCATGATACCATTTCTGAGCTTAAAAAGAAATTCAGGATGATGATACGATTCTCCCTTTATCTTCTTGTGATACCAACTTTATGGGGGGTGTGTGTGTGGGGGGAATCTAGGGTTTTATCCAGTGAGATTGCACTGATTTCCATTCTCATAGCGCTGTGGGCTTAGCTAAGAAGAAGTCCCATTGGACTACTCAATGTACTTGGAAATGTCACAAGACCATTTTTCCTCTGAAAAGGTTAGTCCCAAATGGGAACAGCAGATAGTAAGGTGGGAGAGAAAAACAAAAAATCAAAGCAGAAGAGTGAGTGGAAACATCAGCAAGATTTGCCATTTTTCTCTATGGACTTGCAGGAAGTCTTTGTTGGATCCAGGAAACCTCAGCACACCTAGCTCTGCCAGGTTCAAGGTGAGACTCCCTCCCCAGCAGACCAGATTTCCCTGTGACATAATACATCGCCCAGGCAGACCTTGTCCTGGACTAGAGCTGTCCTGGGCAGTGGGAAGGACTGGGTGAGCCTTGGAAGGTCCTTGCACCTTGTATTTGTGATTCATTACCCATCTATATTTGTGGTCTGCATGCCCCTGCTGTGGAGGACTTGTTTGGCTTGCCCTTATGTCTGAAGGACAGATGAGCCCAGCACCCCTGCTATGCTACACAACAAAAAGTCTGCCTGGAGACATATCTTGTCCAAGGAACTGACTCTGCAGTTGAGAGGGGACATAAGGGAATTTCAGTTCTTCAGTGATGACAATGCAAAGAATCCCAGAGGACAATAAACTAACTGGTTGCAGGACAGGAGTACAGAGGATATGTTCAAGGAAGGGTTTCAGTGAGGCAGCATGTCCTGTCAAAACCTACACACGGGGCAGGGAACCTCTGGGCTGATGGTAAGTTGGTCACTGCTGCTTGGCATTAGCTCATCATGAGACCTCAGGGCATTAAAAACATGCTCTAACCTTACCTAAGCTGTGACCAGCCTGTCTCATAATCACATCGATGATTTCTCCCCACTGTCTGGTTTGATTGAAATCCCAGAGGTACAATAGAAGACTTTCTTATCAACTTCCAAATGTTTTATATCAAAACCCACACAGGACCTGGAGGACCTGCTTTGCAGCTTTGACATACTCAACACCAGGAACCCTTGACTGAGGCTGCTCCAGGGTGTGCATTGGCAGTCAGTTTGCAAACAAAAGCTGCACTCCAGCTTGGAGAGGAAGCTCACTGCTTTGACACTGCCTGCTTTGCTGCTTTACTCGGGGCATGAGAGCTCCTGACTGTCTGATGAGAAGGGAGATGGGAAACTAGCCAGGAAAAACTCAGCCACGAGGATAATTCCCAGCTAGCCCTTGTTACGCTTTGCTTCTTTGGGTCTAACAGTGAGAGCAAAACAGGGATGTTAAAACAGTTTCTTCTCTGTCATTCATATGTATGGCAGAGGCTGCATGCTGTACAAAGTCTGCACCGGAGACATACCTGATAGACCCCAGGCAAGGCAGTCTTTCCCCACAAGTTGCCTACTCTAGAGTGGGGAAGCACAAACAGCATTTCTCATGCAGATGAAAAGACAGAACTTGTGCTTTTAATGAAAAAGCAAACACTGGTGCTAGTGCTCTGCAGTTTGTATTCTTCAGAGCACTTCTGCAACTGTCACTTCCTCAAAACACCCTATTTCCTTCCAGTTCATAAAATCCTCGTGGCACACAGTACTGTGTTCAACAGGACTTGGCAGCTCCCTGTGCTTACATTCCATCAGCATGCAAGTGTCCCTTGGCCTCAGCTTCTTCCTGGCTTTCCTGGACCCAGGTGAGTTTTCCACTGGGATGTGCAGGGCTGAGAGATGAGGAAGTGGTTTGGGAATGGGTGCGCTGTGTGTGGGGCCATTCCTACTTTCTGAGACATAGGAACCCCTCATCTGAGGAGGTTTGCACTGCAGAGGGGTGACCGGTCTCACTGGTGATCTAACTGGGACAGTTATGGGAGTGATTCAGGTGAATCTGAGACAGACCTTTGGTCAGGTGAATTGATCTCCAGACACCATTTATCTCAAAATTAGAGGGTCATTTATTTTATTCATGGACAGAATCAAGTGGCATTTTAGACATTATATATCATCTCAGCTGTCCTTCAGCTCTTCTCCAGAAGAGCACCAGTGTCTTGGAGGTTTTGTGTCATACGTGCCACCCCATGTAGAGGTCACAGCCACTGCAAGATGCCTTAGATGGCACCTGGGTTTAATGAACTGACACATGCCCTGGACCTCTTAATCTCCATGCTGGACCCTTGGGTCCTGATGAGCGTGTGCAGGAGAAGATACGCTATTTGTCTCCTGTTGATACAAGATTTATTCCTTTCTAAGTGTTTCCTGC
>NW_010293462.1:63701-85284 GCF_000700745.2 Antrostomus carolinensis
TGCTGACTGCCTGCTATTCTGGTTTACTTAAGATGTTCCAGCAGACAGCTGGTAAATTGATTTCCCCTAATGCCTACAAAGACATATGCCATTTTCCAGTTTTCACATAGCACAGTCAATACTTGCTGGCAGCCTCCTTGATCCCCAGATCTTTGGGTGCTTCACTGCAAAAAGAGGATTTGGGGATTGGGAATCCAGGGACATCTGAATGTCTGCCAGGATGGAGGGGTTTGTGGTGATGCTTTCCTTAGCAACCCCAGGAAAACCAAGAAAACATCATTGTATAGGAGGAAAGAGGATCTGGCTGGGTATTGGTGGTTAAAATGTAAAATGCTATCCCAAAATGGCTTCCCCTTGGTTGTCCAAATTCAAGTTCATACAAGACTAAATAGTAGTAGAAATAATAAAAAAGAACCCACAAGTTGAGCAATGAAACAGGGAAAATAGGGGAAGAAGAATGTGAAAAATGCTGACCAAATGCTGAAGCAAAACAAAGACAAAAAGGGAAGTGAGATCGTTCGACTGCTACCCAGGAATGTGTCCTCCTTCTTTCCCAAGGGACCTCCCTTCAGTGTGAGGTTTGTCACAGCATAGGAAAAAGCTGCTCTGGCTCCATGAAAACCTGTAGTGGTGGTGAAGATACCTGCGGCATCATTCTGCATGAGGTCGTGATAGGTAGGTGAGAAATCCACTATGGCTGTGTGCCAGCGCAGCTTTTGGAGCAGGCCTGGGGGCAGGGTCTCTTTCCCCACGTCTGCCACTGGTCTTACAGGGAGTCCCTGGATAAGCTGTTCATTCTCCTTTTCACTGATCAGGGTGGTCTGTGATGGGAAAAGCTCTCTATTCTTCGGTCTTGAGCAGCAGTTTCCTACTGGGAAGGCTTGGTTCTTAGTTGTGGAGGGGAGGACCTAGGCAGCATACTGGGAGGAGACACTGGCTTTTAATTCTGGGTAAGGTGAGTAGTTGAGTTGAGAGGCTGGACCATGAGGGACACAGGCTGCTGGCATCTAGCACTGAAGGTGCTCTGGCCATGGGTGGAGGGACTAACTGGTCTGCACCTGACTTCCCTTCCTCCAGCAGAGAAGAGGACACCAGGCAGCCTGGTGGCACTACCACAGTTGAGCTACCACCATGTCCCCATGATTGACAAGCCAAAGATGGGTGCTGAGCCCTGACACAGCTGCACACTTGGTTAGTGGCATGGCCTTGGTCATTGCCCAGCTTCAGCAATGTGACTGTTGGCTTTTGAACTGGAGGTTTTCTCATACCCTACCAGCTTTGGTGCTGGCAGCTCCAGTCATTGTTTTGCTTCTGCTTGTGCAAAGCCACCCATCTTCCTCAGAGTACTGGTGGGGCCTCAGTAGACTGCAGTGTAACTGATCTGCCTCCTGCACACCTTTTGAGTTTGGTTCATGGGAAAGACTAGACTTGCCTCTTTCAGGATGCTTGTGGCTGTGATGGACTGTGTGCTCTGTGAACTGTTCAGGAAGAAGCATGGGCTGTGGGTCTGAGGCATGCAGGTCATGCCATAAGCTCTGTAGTTGGGACATCACCCCACATCTCTGTGGCTAAGGTGAACATCTGCAACAAGGCCAGCTGGCTGTGAGGGGGCATGCTTTCCTCTTGCCTTTAACAATGTGGAGAAGGAGAAATTCCTTACTAGTGTCTCAGGTGTGATGGCACCTTTGTTCCTCTGAGGATCCTCTAGGATCACTGGTTCTGCTTTTGGGGTGGCTTCACTATCCCCATACTCCTCCCAGGTTCCAGGGTGGCTGCTTAGCAGTTGCTACTATAGGAATTAATGGAAGGGGAAGGAGAAGGGAGTACCCTGTGATTAAAGACTTGGTGCTGCCTTCCATTGCGTTACAGGGGGGATGGCAATCCCTTCGTCCATCAAGTCCTGCTTGCCATCCAACATCTGCAATCTTGGCCCTATCACCATGAACTATGGGAAGGTAAAAGCAAGGAGCCACTTGGCTTGCTGCACGGGCCACAGCTGTCAAACAATCTCTGTCTCGTGTAAGCCTCCTTTTTTCCTCTCCCCTCTCTCTCTACCCTGACCTGAGGTGAGGCTTTCCAGGCTAAGCCATCACCTTGTTCGTTCCTCTCATTCCCTTGTTAAAATCAGCTATGGCCCATCTCTTTCCTTCCAGTGCCACCAGAGGACAATGTCCCCAATGGATACCAGTGTCCTGCCTGCTACAGCGTGGACTCCTTCCAGTGTGGTAATGACATTGTAAACTGCACTGGATCTGAAACCCAGTGTGTTGACCTTGCTGGCTTAATGAATTCTGGTAACTACTTTTTCTGGGGAGGGGCATCTTTCTTCTTTTTTATTAAATGGGTGAAACCAGTCTAAGATGAAGCATCACAGAGAAATAAAAATGGGCAAAAAGAGTGAAGGTAAAAAAGAGGAAGAGAAACAGAACTGAAAGGAAACATGATTAAAGCTGACAAAAGGGCAGGGGTGGTTTTTTTCTTCTTCCTTCCCCATCATGCATGGATAACTGTTGGGATTCCTCACATCATGGCATAACTGAAGTCAAGAGCAGAACTGCACTCCTGAAGCAATCTGATACATGGGCATGTAATAGATCTGACCAAGACCCTGAACCTGCTGGCCCTAGCTAGGATGCATGAGGATGAATCTGGATCTGAGCTGGCTTCCCATTTAGTGGAGGTTCAGGAGAAACTACCACAGAGCCATTGTCTTTCTCATGAAGTGATGCTGGCCACTGAGGACAAGACACTGTTTGTTGTATTGGTGCCTTTTCTCCTAGAGACATATGTCCCTCCCCATGAATGCTGCAGCTGAAACTTTGGGGTACACAAAGATCTTCCCTGTAAGGGAACTCCAGCCTTTGAAGGGCTGGGTCACCAGCAGCATGTAATGCTCTCCTTCACAAGTCCTTTTCCCATCTCAGGAGCTGTCATTAGAGAGACAAAAATAGACAAGCAAACTCCCTAGTAACTCCCTTTCCTCCCCTGCTGCAGGTGAAAGACTTCCACATCTCATGGCAGTGCCATGCTCCAGCAGGCAGGAAAAACATTGTGGAAATTAAGGGCAATGGCACCTGCTGTAGAAGTAGACTGGAAAAAAAATATATCTTGTGTATAGTTAGGGATGAAGTTTCTCTGTGTTGATAATATTGCCAGGTGATGATATGATGCCTGAAGGTCTTTGACATACACTTTATAGATGTGTTATCCAAGCCCTGAATTAGAATGTGGTTCACAGAGATAATGTGAAGGAAAACAAGCATTTTCTTAGTCACAGCAATGGAAATAGAGTGGTGCAATTAATTCAGTGTACCACTGAAATAAAAAATGTGCCTAATTTGTCTTGACTTCATTGATCAGCCATTGTAAATAGAAGAGACCTGTGTGGTATGATGAGCTCTGCAGAGGAAGCAGTGCTGTAGGGGAGCAAAGGAAGGTGAGGAACAAATGAAGTGCCCTTATATGTTATTTGTATTTGAGATAAAAACATCCAGCAGAATACTCCAGACCTCCACAGCCTGCGCAGAGAGAAAAATGAACAGTATGAGCAAAAAAAAGCAACAGGAGCAAGAATATCTGAATAGGGAGTTAGGCACTCAGCACCTTCTGAGGTCGTCTTCTCGGGTGGTTGCTCCATTGTTGGTAAAGGACAAGTTCAGGTTTCAGGTTCTCCCTCAGTGGGCATGTGAACAGGTTTTCCCTGTTGGTTTGGCTAAATCCTGTAAGGCCTTAAAGAACTGATTTCTTTGAATAAATGCCTCAGTCTGTAGTATCTTTGAGACTTCTTACCTCCATCTCAAATTTGTCATCCAGTTCATCAAATCCAGTTCAAATGTCATGAAAGGGTCAGAGAGAGGAGACAAAGAACACCTGAAGTACTGTCACACAGCCCTGCTTTCTTTAGGAAGCTAGACAAAGTTTAAAAAGAGGAATCTTTAAATGAGAGAAATAAAACTATTTAAAAGATTTTAATTTTAAAGTGTTTAGACTTTAAAAAAAAATAATCTTTATTTAGCAGAAAGAAAAGACAACCTAAACCCTTTGTATTTCAAGACAATCAAGGTGGCCTTGCTGCTTCTTCAAACTCATTCAGGGGATGGGAACAGACAGGAATGTATTGGTGGGTTTGAAGCCAACTGGATGTAAGGAATGGGCAGTTCTTGGGGTGGAAATGGGGACCTCGTTGACCAGCGAGGGACTAGTTGTGGAGACTGATTCTCCTGATGCGTGGCATGTGCTTCTTCTCCTTTTTAGGTGGACTGTCTCTGAAAGCTGCCATGAAGGGTTGCACCACCATTTCTGAATGCAATATGGTAGGAGATGGAAAAAACAACCTGGGGATGATGGACATAAAGTTAAGGCGGTTCCAATGCAAACCAGCTTCTACTTTGGCCAGACTGAGTTCTGGGTTTGCCCCTCCAGACACCCTCTTCTTCCCTGTCCTGTCAGGATTCATCTTGGTGAAAGTATTTTTCTGACTTTCTCTAGTACTGGATTAAGCAAAGTCCACGACAAACTCCAGCCGTGGTTTGCACCATGTCCTGTTTGCTGTGACTTCTCCTGTGTGGGGAGTTTGTTTCCAGATTAGCTCTTCTTCTTTCGTAATTTCACAGAATAAAGACAGTACTTACAATTCTTTTGTTTCCTCATTGATTTAATCTGTTTAAAGCTTCATAGGTTCAATTTTGGTTGGTTGTGTGTTACATTCTCTTGAGTGCTTTGTCCATACTGGAACCAGGGGAGAGTTCACAAGGTGCCCATACACTGCACAGGCAACGAGAGGTCTCAAGGCAGCCTTAGAGTCTACATCCACTATCTCAGGATAAGTAGTAAGTTTCAAAGCCATTTTTCCAGGCTCTGAAAAGGACTGGAATTGAGTTCCTGGGAGATTCATTCTGATTAGAGAGGTAGCTTGCCCCTTTTTCCCTCCCTTGTACCCTATTTGTCCATGGTAGGAGGAGTTCCCCAGCTCTGAGGGCTGCTTGTGGCCCGTGGGCAGCCCTGAATTAGTCTCCATTTCAGAGAAGAGTCAGTGATCCTTTGCTACAAGCAAACTGCTCCTGGCAAGAGCTTTTTTCCTCATGGTTGTTCTTCTTGCCTTACCAGACACTCTCCTGGTCTATTAAAGTTAACGATTACCTGGAATAAATGCTTTCCTGAGGACAGCGATAGACTGCTGGAAGTCTAAGTAATGGGAAGCTTTAGCCAAATGCCTATTTCTCCTCTGTTGGACAAAACACACCCGTAGATGCTGTAGTAGCCTCCCCTCTTCTACATTCACCACCACCTGGCTGATCTGCTCCAGCCACCTCACATGCGTCTGAGGTGTCTCCTCAGGTTGGTCCCACACAAAGGCACTGAAGAAAAACAGCACATCAGGCAGCATCACCTTACCTAGGAGGCAGTAGGGGCTGTGGGCAAAAGGATAAAGCAGTGGGAGCTCTGGGAGATGTTGGAATGTAGAGTGTAGGAGGGGTGTTAGCAAATTTCAGCTTTTCACTAGTCATCTGTTCCCAGATGAGTGGCCCCCTTTTGGAGCAGACTACAGGATTATTAAGCAAAATATATGATTATGTTTGTCCTTAAGAGCCCTGGCTCACAGTGCAAGTGTGCAGTGTTTTGGACATGGAGTTACAGTGTAATTTTACCTCCTAGTTCAATGCTGTGGCAGAAAGCACTATAGAAAGCCTTTGCTGCTGAAACCAGTGCAGCAGTAGTGAGATGACTGTGTCTATGTATATACACATGAAAATACATGTGATCAGCTTTTAACTTGCAGCGTGGGGACTGAATGTTCTTGTAATTTCTGTCTCCCTCAGACTTTCTCTTCTACCCAAACAGGCTGAAACTCTCCTTTCTTCTTAATATTCCCACCAAAATATTTGGGAGATAATTTCACATTATCTATTATAATAAAGGGGTGTGAGAGTGAAAATTAATTTTTGGGGTGGGGAGTGAACTGATAATACAGATTTAATACAGGGAAAAGACTCTGGTTAGGCTTAGTTAATTATTTACAGAGGCTGTGCAATTACAATGTGTGGGTGTTAGAGAGGGAATACAGCTCCCTCTTTGTGGCATAGCAATAGACTGATATTGCAGCGACCCACTTGTTTAGCATTTTTCCAGATCTGATAACACCTTGGAATTAAAAAAATTCTCTATCTATGCAAGTACATTATCCCTGATCCCATCTCCTGCACGTTCATGCAGAACATTACATTACTATCTGTGGCACCCCCATGTCAGATCTTGATCCGCTTCGATGGCTCAACCCTTCGCTTTCTGTTCGTTCCACTTTGACCTCTGATGTTATCAGAATGGGAAAGCTCAATGGGTTTGTTCCTCCTGGTCAAGGTTTGGGTAAGACATGGTGCTGGGGTGGTATTTAGGGGAGGACAAGGAGGAGAAGAGAAGACAGCAATGCTTTTAGCAAGGGTCTGTGGTGCAGAGAGGAGAAGCACCTCAATTTTGACCTGTAACTCAATGTTATGGCAAACAAAGCTGTTGCAATCTGTGTCTGTATAAATGGAGGATTGACAAGTGGAAACAACTCTGTGTCTTTATGACTGATACACTAATGCTTAGTCCTATTCCAGCATCCACATTTTTGAAGGCTGTTAAAAATAGAAAGTGTGAAATAAAATGCCTTACAGTGAAAATCTTCAGGAACAAAAACATGTGATCTTGCTGAATAGAAGATAGAGAAGCTACTTGTTTATAGGCTATAAACACACTTACATGGAAATTTTAAAGGGTTGTTATACACAAGAGCACAGCACAAACTTGACAAATCCAAAGGAGAAAAAGTCACATCGTCACTGTGCACAGATTGCAGCCATTAGAGCAAAGGGGTCATCAGCTTTTGATGTCTGCATGTCCAGCATGAAGGCCTTTCAGAAATGGATGATTCAGTTGCAGACAGGTTATCGGCAGTTCGGGCAGAGCTGGTAGAAATGTGATAGACTGGTGTATGGAGGAAGGTGATGAGATGATAAGCCCTTCTCATCTGTCCTGGTTTTTAGCTGAAATAGAGCTGGGTTTCTTTTTTAGTAACTAGAATTGTGCTGTGTTTTGCTTCCAGCGTGGGATTGGCTGTGAGAGAGACACTGATAACATACTAATGTTTACATTTTTGTCCCTGGAAGTGAAGGACTTTGTGTTCTGTTAGTCCACAAGAATAAGATTTAAGGGGGGAGAAGAATATTTAAATTAATTAACTTAATTGACAGTTAGATATGCCAATGGGATATTCCATATCATATCACGTCATGTCCAGTATATTAGTGAGGGTCTCTTCCTCTTTTAGCTCTCTCTGGCTTTTGCTCGAGCTCTCGCTCTCCCGGGATTGTTGCTCCTCTGGGATTGTTATCTGGGAACAGGCCAGGCTTGGTCAGGAGGGGGGTGAGCAATAACACTGGGTGTCATTCACTTGCATATTTTGTTACTGGCATCATTATCTCTACTCTTTTAATATTGCTATTATTTTTAGTTTTCTCTCTATTATTAAACTGTTCTCATCTCAACCTACAAGCCTCCTTATCCTTGCCCCCCCAATCCTCTCCCCTATCCCCTGAGGGTGGGGGGGAAGTGGGTGGACGGCTGTGTTGGCTGCTGGCCAAGGGCTAGCCAAGTGAAACTGTCACAGCAACTCAAATCTGGCTCCTGGCGAGGGAGATGATGCTGGAGTGTGTTCAGGCAAAAGCAACACAAAAGATGGTAAAAACCCTGGTGGCACCAGTTTACAAAACCAAATCAAACAATGGGACCTCGATATCGTGAGCAAGGAGTGATGAGTGATGAGTATCTGCATGGTGTAAACACCAGAAGAAGGGTCATCTCCAGTGATTCCCTGCAAAACAGTCACTGTGGTGAACATGGGAAGCCCCATTACTCACAGGATTTAATTGAGGATATGCAGCAGGGAAAAGCCCTGAGCTTTTGGGGAACGGCAAGGAGAGAAGTGACCAAAACCCATCATGGTAAGTGGAATGACTCCTGTTGATTTTAATGGACTTTGAACCAGGCCTTAGACACCAAACTGTTTTGATCTGTAGTTTCTCCTTATAATAAGTACAAACCCTCCTCCCACACAGATGCACATGAAGAGACATCTAAATATCAGGCCCTCCCTTAGATCTTGCAGATGCTTCAGCTACCAGCCATGTGAGATACAGATGCTCGAAGCCCTGCATGCCTGGATGCTGCTTTCCTTACCTGCAATACTGACCATTTCAACAACAGCTTTGATCTCCTCCTTTGCATAGTGAAAAGGGCTCAGACCATTTTCTTCTCTCCCTAGACAGTGGAAAATTAACCATCTCTTGCCATTCTGTCTCGGTCATTTTCCAAAATGCTGAGCTGGCCAGAAAACCTGGTGGCAGCCAGAAACCTGACAGTGATCTGAGGTGGACATGCAGGAATTTTGCTCAACAACCTGGTGATTTTGTAGGGTGAGGGAAGGTGAGGATTTGAGCTGTCATTTGGTGGATACAGCCCTGAGCTCTGTGGGTAAAATGTGGAGGAGCAAGGCAGGATAAGCTGGGTAGATGGGGCTGTGTCTCTGTGCAGCCAGGCATATGCAAGGCAGTTCTTATCAGATATTAAAACCCGTTGGCTCCTTCTTCCCAGCATAACTGGAGCTGGGAATGGCTTGCTTTCCACTTTTTGGGAAGTGGTCCTGTCCCCAGCAGTTTCATATCAGGAGCTTGGGACACTGGGACACAGTTTTTCTGGCCAGAGCAGGGCCTGGGTTTATATTTACAAAGGAAAGCAGAGTTATTGCTGTGTTTTTTTATGTAATGGCTCTTATAAGGAAGTTTGTCCAGCATCCTGGGCCAGGAGGTCCAGTAGGTATTTTGGGGATTATGCTTCTTCAAAGGCAAAATGAAGACAAACAGCGAGTGAACAAGCAATTTTTCTTGCAGACAGGAAGAACATGTGCTCTGCTGTATACCAGAGGATAAATCTTTTCTGCCTCTTTCAGGAAAGGATAGTAGGACTGGGGCCATCTGACTAAATGTAGGCTTCTGCAATGGGTAGGTGTCTCCATCCAAGCATGTCATCAAACTCCTGGGGTGACTGAGTCACTAGAGCCCTTGCATGTCAGATTCTCCAGTTCTAATTATACGACTGTGGTGGTTAGACCCACAGTGGGACCATGTGGTCCTGCATTCACTCCCCCCACCTGGTGAGATGGGATGGGAGACACAACAAAGGGGGCACGAGATTAGGAATGAAGGACAGGGATGAGTCATTCACCAGTTATGGTCACGGGCAAAACAGACTCAACTCGGGGAAGAAAAATCAATTTAGTTCACTACCAATCATCCAAGTAACACAGTGAGAGATAACAACCACATCTCACAACACCTTCCCCCTCCCCTCCCTTTTTCCCAGGCTCACTTTACTCCCAATTTCTCTACCTTCCCCCCTCAGCAGCACAGGGGCCAGGGAATGGGGGTTCAGTCAGTTCACCTTTGCTGCTCTTTCCAGCATGGAAGTCCAGGAACAAGATGTTCCAGAGTGAGCTTCCCATGGAGTCACGGAGCTCTTTGGGCTCAGCTCCCTGCTCCAGCATGGGGACATCCACGGGCTGCAGACTCACCCCCCACTCTGGGGGTCCACCCCCACTCTGGCAGCAAGCGACTCTGGGGGATCCCAATTCCAGTCACACTTGCCCCCAGGCTCAGCTTCTCTGCTCCAGCCTGGAGTCCTCCATGGCGTACACGTGGGTCTCTGCTCTGCCGTTGAATCTCCATGGGCTGCAGGGGACTTTGTCTTCTCCCACTCCATACAGTAGAACTGGGTGTGGGTCTCCGTCCTTTCCCTTCCTCCTCCTTCCTCTGGCATCGAAGCTCTCTCTGTGTCTGACCTTTGTTTAGGCCAATGATTGTCTTTTGTTCAGGTCAACTGCCTCTCCTCGAGGCAGTTCTCCCCCACCTACTTCTTTTCAGGACAGCCCTTCCCCTCACCAATATGGATTCACAGAGGTGTTTCTCTAGTGCTCATTGGCACAGCCTGGGCTGGGGGGTCTCCCCCTTGGAGCCATGGAGATTTTCGCTCTCACAAGGTGGCTCTTCCCCCACTATAAAAAAAAAAAATTGCACTCCCCCCTCCCCCAACCCAACACGACTACATGTTCCCGTTTGTACTGAGAGGCCCGCCACTAACAGAGACACCTCCATCATAGACACACAACGTTAGCTGCAGAGGATCCCATCCTTAGGGTCCTGTCTTCTCCTTGGAGAACATGTTTTATATTAAAGCTGTGGACCATAGAGCACAAATACTCCACAGCCCACTGTACTAAGGAACAGGCTAACCTTGTGTCAAAAGCTGGATGGTCTCACCTCCTAACTTCATCCAAACTTCTACTGGGTGAAATACTCACAAACTTTCACATAATTTTCTCTTCTCTGAACTGCATATTGTGAAGAACAACATTTGGTCCCCACCTCTACTGCTGCCACATGGAGGAAGCCCCTCTCTCTCTCTGTATGTTTCCGAACTGTGGTAGACCATTTTATTCAGACTTATCTGAGCTGCTGTGCAGATGAGTCAATGAAAACAAAATTCACCCTTTGCACCTATCTTAGAATCACCTAAGAAATCACTCCAATCAACCATATCTCTAAGACTTACTGGTTATTAGGACAAGAGCTGATGTTCAAGTCAGGCACTGGGACTGGATACTTGGTTGCTGCTTTTGAAGACACAGTTGTTCTGTTTTAGGATGTTGCAGATAACAGAAAGGAAAAGCTCTCTTCCACAGTTCACTGCCTCCCATGGTCACCTCATGTCTGATTTTGTGTCCAGGGAACAAGTTCTTGGGCCTCCTGCCCAGAAACCTGTGTTGTTGCAGTGACAAATTCAGTTTTTCTGCTCCAGAGCAATTAGGTAGGGAATATCAGATCACAGCACATGTCTTCCAAGCAGGTTTCTGCTGGAGAACTCCTGGGATGCTATGGCTTACCAGAGAAAACATTAAACCTACTGGCATCTGGTTTCCAAAAGAGTAGCTGGTTGCAGGTATTGGGGTTTGTGCAGGTTGAAGAGAGCTGTGAGGCTACAACTTGAGGGAAATACAAAGCCTGTTGCAGCCCTCAGGTGAAGACCCATCTTGGTATGTTGGATCCAAAGGGGTTGATGCAATTTGGGAAGTGGCTTGTCACAGCCTATGCAAAGTATCTGGCTGGAAGCTTGGATTCAGTGGAGGAGCTTGTTCAAGCTGTAGGAGATGATTCCTCTGGAGAGGTGGGAGCTCTAGCAGGTAGTGCTGCAGGATGTTAATCTACAGTATCAGTGTGAGGTTCAAGGATATGCTTAAGAAGTCAGGCATATGTGGTTAAGTTAGCTTACAATGTGCCTGTAAAATGATGCATTTAAGACATTTTAATGTGTTGATTTATCCCCTGCTCTTTCTTTACTGTGTGGCTGAGTCCATGGCTGAGTACTTATACACAGTGACGGTGGTCTGATGCACAGCGTTGCTGGCCAGAAATTTATGAGAAGTGTGACTCAGTCTTCTTGGTCTAAGACCATAGACGTGGCATGATCTATCTGCCTTGTGGCCTCAAACCTTTATGGTTCTCTCAAAAAATCTGCAGACACGAGGGTGGGAAACTTTTTTTCCTAAAGTGGGAGCAGAAATCCTCAATATTTGCATGATGGCAAGAGGGGCGCTGTAAGGAATTAATTATAGTATTATGAGATTCATCAGATTACAGGAACTGCAAATTACGCACCAGAGTTACTAGAAGCTGCCAAAGCTACTAACAAGTACCATGTGCCATGAATGGCCCCAGACTGAGAGCACGTGGTGTTTAGGAAGCTAATGACCTACAGGAAATATAAAAGCCATATACAGTACAAGTAGACCTAGTGATTAACCAATATCATTCGTGTCCCCAAGTCGTTAACCAACATCATTCCCTATTTCCAGCTTCTCTTCCCTCCAGTTTTGCGTAGAAACTCCTGCCTGTGTGCTCTGTTCATATCATCTGGTGGAAAAGGTTAAAGGGTAAGCCACAACAGATCACTGTGGAAATTCCTGGTTATATCCAGATGGTTGGAGTTCAGTCCCTGCAGAAAACTCCATTGAGACCTCAATTGTGCATCTTACGTATGTCTTTCTCACTCATCTTTCACAAAGAATTGTTCCTGCTCCTGATGTTTCATGGCTGGTTAAGCAACAAGGATGAAGACCCAGATCACCCAGAAGGAGAATCCCATGCTGTTCAGGACAGTCCTAAGCAGGAGAAGGACTGACAGGAGATGAGAAGCTACTGGGTTCTGTGAGGCACATTTCCAGTACAAATCCATCCTTTCCCTGCCCCTACACACCCTGGCACCCTGGTTGTGTCAGTTCCTCTCCCCTCAGCCCATCTGGGGCACATGAGGAACTGCTCAATGCTCTCTTTGCTGTAATTTACAGGAAGATGGTATCTGCCTGGAGGCCTGTGGGGCCTGCTGGAGTACAGCAGCTATTTCTGGCACAGGCTCTTCCTTCCCCTGCATCTAGAGATCCTGCTGCTGCAGTCCTAGCTCTGGAGCAATGCCTCTGTGGCTGAGCCGCACTGTCACAAACCCTTCAAGCCCACATCAGCTCAGGTTTCCAGCTCTCCGCTGCCTCAAGAGAACCCAGGGGAAACAGCCAGAGTGAGGAGGGTTGGTTTAGAATCCAGGCAGTTATCCTGACATCGCGTTTCTAATTGAAATGAGAGCTGACTGGCAGCTCAGTATGGGGGAATAATGGGCAGGATACCTTTATGAGAAACAGGGAAGAGAAAACCAGAAAAGATTATTTTTTCTTTTTTGAAACTATGCTTTTCTTTTTTTATTGCCGGCAACTTTATGGGAAGGATCACCCCTCTGTTTCTCGTCCTGTTTTGTGTCGGTACCTCTCCAGCCATGGCTGCAACAAGGAGTACAGCTTTCTCAAGGAGGATTCTCTGGGAGGACATAGGTTGGCACCAGATTCACCTTTTCCCTCTGCATTTTGGCTTTTGCATTTCAGTAACAGCTGGAGTTCTTCATCAAAACAGAAGTTCCATGAGGAAATTCAAAGAAAGAAATTGAGCTTTGATGCCCTGAATTGGACTGTTCCCCTCCTACCTATTATGTAGACAGGTTTCAGTGACAGAAATGAAAATGGGTAAAATAACTGGAATAAAATTCACTGGCAGAGGCAAATGCATGACGTAAATCCATAAGAAAATAAAAATTTCAAACAAAAAATTGTCCTGGCAGGCAGAATATTTTCTGATGTGGACTAGGCAGTTGGCAGACCTTGATGCCATGTGCTAAGGGTGATAAAGGTCCTTTCCCTATTCTTACTCTGCTTTTTCTTATTGTGCCCTTGATCAACACTGCAAAAGACTGTAATGGTAACTGCAGCAGATGCAGAGGGTGCAGCTTTCTAATGTCATGTTGGCCATCTTCTCTTCCAGCACTTCACAGAGCTGTTTTTCAAAACACAAATGTTCAACACCTTCAGGAAAAATCACAGCATCCCAGAAAAACAGAGATGGAGGTACCTCAGTAATCATCCACACCCTTTTGCAGTGCTGCAAGTTGCAGTTCCTCTGGATTCACTGTTTTTCTCCAGAGAGCTGTTGCCCAGCGAAACCAGGGTTCCCAGGGGACCAGATGGGCTCTCAAATGGGGCCACGGTATGCCTCCAGCAAGGCTGCAACCTCTTGGACCCTTGTAATAAATAGATTCCCCAACCCAGTGCCCACTCAGTTACACATGAGGAGGGGATTTCAATTTCTCTCAGCCATGTCCTTTTCCTGCTTAGGAGGATGCACAAGTTATCAGCCAGTTAAAGGCAACCTTGCAGCCTAGATTTTATCACTGCATTTCTTTTTCTTTCTCCCTCTCCCTCTTTGACCTTTCTGATAATTACTCAAACTTGCTTAAAATTAGTTTGAATGGCACTTTAATGGGCCCAGCAGGTCTTTTACAGGTTGCAGCAAACATGACCTTACACTTCCACTGTATCCCTAATGGATCCCTATTGATATCTGCAGGCTATCCTGTGATAAATTAGTGTTTAAAGTCCACAGCAGTGTCATTTGCTAGTATTTTAAAACCTAATTACGTAGGGAAATGAAGCTTTGTGTTTACTCTTTTTCCTCTATTTGTTTCCCCTTCCTCCACTATGTCCCTGAAAAGCTTTTGAATCCATGGTATGATTTCTAGTGTATTTTTCATCTAGTAAGAGATCTCCCAGATTTGAATTTGCTCACAGTTTTGTGAAAACTTGCAGCTGGATAGAGCAGAAAAATTATTGTTATTTCTGCTCCCTGGTCCCTCCCCACAAGCCAAAGGTAGAGTTCAGCACAATATACACCCTGTGGTGCTGCTGCCTGTTGACTGAGGAGCACTTCTATCCTGGCTAACGAAGCAAGGCAGGTATAGCTCCAAGCCGGCTAGCCACTGAAGAGGACCCAGATCTCCAGCCAAACTAGTAGCAGATTCTGGAAGGAGCTGGAAGAATCATGGTGGAGGAGATTGGAGTGGGAATTATGGGAAAGAACACCTTATTAACTCCCTAGGTCACAGAACAACTTATTTTTTAGTAGTGTCTTTTCCTCACAAGGCTAGGAATAATTTATCTTTCTTCTCAATTTCCAGACATAATTCCCATGTCTTTATCAGCTCCTTCAACTCTGGATTCTTGGACGCTGCATTCTGTGTGTGCAGCATGGTGCCAAAAGCGGTCATGGGCTACAGAGAAAAGCCATAAAAGTGGAGAAGTTGATTCTTGGCAGGAGGTCTAATGAATTTATAGGAGTGGAGGCAGGGGGAGGAAGCTGGCTTCAACAGAGGTGCTGTAAATGTCCTTTCACCATTGGAGCTGATCCCCCACCTCCTTTTGCTGTCATCTCCAGCTCCCATTGGAATCACTGCCTATCCACATGCACTGCAAACTGGGAGACAGACAGAAAACCAGAGGATTAGCAAGAGGACAGTGGCATGTGTTGAAAGACTAACATCATGATCCTTCTTGGCATCAGATGTTGAGCTCCTTTGAATATCTGACTGCTTCTTTTGTGCCTGAATGGCTATTGATCAGTTTAAAAAATCTGCTCCAGCTCTGGACACTGGGCAGCTGGGAAATGGTTTCCCTTTATTTGTTCCATTTGGGTCTACCCAGACATTGCTGCACATCCTTGGGAGATTCCACTTACTTCCTATTGAGGGCACGGTGCAGTGTGTCAGCTGAAGGCATGCAGATGTACCCCCTGTACAGCAGGTGAATTTGCTTTGCAATCCTCAAGTCTGTTGGTCACTGTGGATCAGACCTGGGGAAGTAATGGTCAGGATGGAAAGGTAAGAGGACAATACTAGGAGTTGAACCTACATCCAGTGAGAAGGGGTCATATTGTTATCTGTCAGCTGGTAAAGCAGAAGATGGGTCATCTTTTCTTGCAGAAATTCTTGCCATGTTTCTGGCTGCTTTGCAAAACTTTCAGCTTATGCTAATAAAATAGGTTTTGATGCAGCTGCTGACTGAAGACAGCTCTTCCTCTGGGGCTGCTTGCTGGAATATGTGATGGGGACGAGGGGATATTCCCAGAAAATCTTCAGAGGTTTATTGCAAGTCTCAATGTACTATTGTGACTGGGAGGGACCTTGGAAACTGTCAAAATCCAATTGATCTGTTGGGGGCAGAGTATTTTTTGACCAAATCTCACAATTTTATTGCTAGTTTGTTATTTAAAAAATCTGGGGTTTTTAAAATCTGATTTGTGGAAATAGGTAGAAACATATGGGCCTTTACATCTTTCTTGACTTAAAGTTTGCTTTCTCCTACATCAAAGAAGAGTTTGAAACCAGCAGGATGTCTCCATTTCACTGCAGTCTGTCTGTGCTGTCTGTCTGTGGTGGGCCTCTAACAAGGATACCTCTCCCACTTTTCCCCCTCCCCGCCTGTTTTAGAAAGGAGGGGCTGGAAGTGTTTTCTCTTTATCCTTGGGAAATCAAGAATAGTCTTTTGAGGCTGTTACATATGGTAGAGATAACTGGAAGTCATAGGAAGTGAACCCCTCAAAAATCTGAAATAATAAACTCCAACCCAAGAGACATTTTCCATTCTTTAATAATGTCTTGAAATGAGTAAATGCTCGGCTGGCTGCTGTGAGCACATCTCAGTGAAGAACACTGTACTCTACAAACAGTGGTGAACCAACTTGTGAAGAAAGGAGAAGGCTGACAATTACATTTTTAAATGTAGATGTGGTGCTTAGGGACATGGTTTAGTGGTGGACTTGGCAGTGTTAGGTTAACAGTTGGACTTGATGATCTTAAAGGTCTTTTCCAACGAAAACGATTCTATGATTCTAAAGCCAGAGTGGTTGAAAAGTTTTGAAATCCCACACAACATCATTACACTTTCCTATCAGAAAGTGAAATGCTCTCAGAGTTAACATTTTTCTTGAGTAAAAATTTATTTCAGCAGAAGTTTGACATAGGGAAATTTATATTAAGTAACTTTGCTGGGTCAACTTGACAGTAAAATCTGAGTCCATTCATGCTTCCACAGCTTCTAACAAGAATAATTTCAGGCTATTGTCTCTTCCTACTTATCAGCTGGGCTTGCACAGGTGATGTGTCACTGTGGTTTCTTCCTTTGCCTGCATGGTAGTAGTGAATTTTGGGAGATGAGGAGGTTTCTGTGACACTTTTTGGACTTTTCAGGTGCTCTGTGATGCTCAGCCTGACCCTTCGATAGACAGGGAGGTTGTAGAGTTAGAGCAGAGACTGATCAGGAAGCACTTGAGGACAATGTGATGAGTGTGGCAGTGAGAAATTTTTCTCTTGTTCTTTTCAAGCTGTGGCTCTTTTTGTAGAGGTGTTTCTGGCTGCAGTTGGAGTTCTTTGGTAAGAATTACCTTCTCACACTCTAAACCTGAACCAATTGTAGGTGGGTCAAGGACAGCAAGCCTGTGCACTGCCCTGGGTGTTAATGATCCCTCCCTTGCCGGTTATTTCAGCTCACAGAGAGGAATAAAAATTTGTGAGAAAGATAAATTTGGATAAATTAAGGGCTAAATTGACTGCCAAATAAGTGATAGCTGTATGTGTACGTGTGCAGGCACAAGCTGGGAGTAGGTAATATATTTGTTTAAGGTGATGCGTGGAAAAGGCCCAACAGGAGCATCTCAAATAGCTGCAGGCTGTTGACAAAAATTTTGTCTCCTGATGCCAACAGGTATCTGGAAGCTGGTGGTTGTTATGAGAGTAACAGTTGTCCTATGCATCCTCAAATGGATGAACAGAGCAGCATAGACTTTGAGGGAAAGGATTTATGCAGAGTTCACTCATGTCTTTGAAGTCACTATCTGGAGAGGCTTTCTCAGCTCTGCTAGTGCCTGGAATGGGTTTTGGGTTTCTGAGGGCTTCTCTCATGCTATGCTTAAAATATTGTTATGGGCAAAGATGAACACATTATATTCATATAGAGCCAAAAGCTTAATTAAAATCTTGACCTAATCAAGACATAATAAAGTCATTATTAGTCCAGTTGCAATAATACTAATACTTACAATCCAGATTAATACAGAAAAACTTCATTAATAATATTACTCTTAAAACTGTTATAAAAGAAAACTTACTAATATGTAAATATCTTCTCCAATGCTATCCTCACCTTTTGATGTCCCTTTGAGTCTTGTGGTTGGTGGCACTGGCCTTCTCAAGCAGAGAGGTGGTAGGCTGTCTCTGTGAGTCATCAGCGTCCTGAGTTGTTCACCAGGAGAAGCACAATGTTCTTGATGGTGGCCCCTTCTTCCTTGGGCCTAGCCTCTGCTTGGGGCTATTTTTATGCTTTTTCTCATCACACTCTTTCTTTCTTAGTGGTTTCCATTAAAAGTTTGAAAGTTGCACAACAGCTTCCCCCACCTTCAATTAACATAAAGGGCTATTTCTTCGTTCATCATTTTACCATATATGGTGTCCCTGACATAAAGGTAGAATGGGTTATACAGAAGTTACATTAGCAATTGTTAAAATAAACTAACACCAGCTCAGGTCAAGATAAGCCTGGAGACATCCTGAGATACCCAAGCCTGCATCTTTCACTAACCATTTCAAAAATTGTATTTACTGGGCTTTGTAAAGATTACTCTAACATATATAAACTATCAAATATTGTTGTATTCTGTGGCTGTGAGAGGAGGTCCCCAAATGCAAGAAGCCATCATGGGTAGGGGCCACAGGACCCTGTTTGGTGAATCTATGAGATCTATGTTCATAGAAGGGTCAGGTTAGTGTTGTTCCTGTTCACTCATCCCAACAGTGTAATGGAGTCATCAGCGGTGTCACTCATTACTTGCACATTGTTGCTAATTGTCTCAGGTGAAAGTCTCACCACTACATGGTTGTACTGATAACAGGTGGGATTTTTTTTTTGTCCTAGGATGCAAGAAGTTTTTGTCTGTTCCTGGTTCTCTTCATTTTTTTCCCATCTCAGGTTTGGTCTGTTGGGCTACTACCATATTTAGGACAAGATCTATACTATTTTCTCTTTTTGTTGTTCTTTCTCTGACACGTTTGCAACTTTGTCTCTTCAACCTTTAGTCTCGGAGATGTCTGGAGAGAATCAATGCAGCTGATATTTCAGCAAAGGTTTTTGTAACAAGCAATGCTGGCAAGCTTCACCTTGGGAATGCTGAGCGAAGACTCAGGGCTATTTTCAATCCCAGGAAGAGTTTTTTGCTCTCTGTTAACAAAAAAAATAAGCCAGATGCGAATAAATTTTTATTATTTTTCAAATACACCTTCCCTGTGCCTTCTACTATGCTTGTCTACAGTGCTAAGCCTACTACAACTGGTAGTTCAGCTTAGAGATGCTGAGGATGTCAGCATCTCTAAGCTGAACTTAGAGTGGGTGGGTGTGCACTTGCTTTTCCCAAGGTTGTCAGTCCTTCTACAGTCCTTTCCTCACTCCAGGAAGGACATGGAGTTGCTGGAGCGTGTCCAGAGAAGGGCAACGGAGCTGGGGAAGGGTCTGGAGCACAAGCGTGCCGAGTTCCCAGCTGAGGGAACTGGGGTTGTTGAGCCTGGAGAAAAGGAGGCTGAGGGGAGACCTCATGGCTCTCTACAACTGCCTGAGAGGAGGGTGGAGAGAGGTGGGGGTGGGTCTGTTCAACCAAGGAACAGGTGACAGGACAAGAGGAAATGGCCTCAAGTTGCACCAAGGGAGGTTTAGATTGGATATTAGGAAGAATTTCTTTGCTGAAAGGGTTCTCAGGCATTGGCAGGGGTTGCCCAGGGCAGTGGTGGAGTCCCCATCCCTGGAGGGATTTCACAGTCGTGTAGACATAGTGCTGAGGGACAGAGTTTAGTCGGGGACTTGTCAGTGTCAGCTTCAGGATTGGACTCGCTGATCTTCAAGGTCTTCTCCAGTCTAGGCAATTCTGTGATTCTCTGATTTTCCTGTTCCAAGGGCAGGAGAGGATGCCAGTCCCTCACCAGAGTGGTTTACTGAAGGCAGGAGTGCTGCTGCCACCTCTTGGAGCTGGGAATAAGGGACAAGCTCAGTATGGGAGGCACTGTCATAGTTTGCTGGAAGAGCCCATTGTGTGGGAAGCACAGGGTGGTCACCTCTTCACTTTGCTCATGCCTTTCTCCTGGTGAGCCCTGCTCTGGTGAAAGCCAAAGATCTGAAACAGGTATAATTTATTTGGTCTCATCCAGACCCTCAACCAGCACAGGATCCATACCAACATTTGGTTGCCAAAGGGTATTTTTTCAAGTCAGGTTTTACAGAGTGCATGTGATGTGGTTCTCCAGTTTCCAGGGGCAGCTGTACAGCAGTGCAATGAATGTCACCTTTCTGAAACTTTTATTGCCTCTAAAATGCTATAAAATGCTTCACTGCTATATGCATTACTGTAAACACTGTGATAAATGGAAGGATGGAAACCAGGTTGTTTTAAAGTCACACTAAGATCTGACCTACTCTCTGTGTAACTATCATTACTTCTCTTCCTCTCCTTTGCTATCTTGTTTTTTAAGTGGTGCTTATCAGCATAATATCTGTGTGCTATCTAGGAATGCTTTAAGCAACAGCTGTTACATGTTCAGTTCTCATCCTGCTCTTGGGGGGAAAATATGTGTAATTAAATTGTTTTGTTTGAAATCCTCATTGCACCGAGCCAGTCTCTCCCTTGCTTTTTCACAGAAACAGAGATGCGGACACACACGTAGAGCTCTCCTTTTGTGCTCGTGGAGGTACACCAGAAGGTAGAGAGGTGTATGATGACTTTTAGCTCTGGAGAAGTTTTGGCCCACAGTGTGAGCCTGGTCCCACATAGACTCTTTCTCCTACACAGAGGGACAGAGTTCATTACTTCTCAAAGGAGACAAAGGAGAGACACTGTTGAGGGCAGCCTTGATCCTGATGCCACAGGATCTTTTAGACAGTTTGGGCTCCTGCTACCAAGATAGGGGACCTGCCATGGTCAAGCCCATCCATGATCACCTAAGTATTGAGTTATTTTGGGAGTAATGGCTCAAAGTGGGGAATGGAAAACTCCTTCCCTCACTAGCATGTCGTCTGATCCAGGTGGGAACAGCAGCAAATGTTAGTGGCAGTTTCTGAATTGGGAAGAGCAAAAGTTGTATTTGGAGGTGCTGGGCTCAGACTTTACAAAGAGTGTAGGTGACCTTCTCCGTGCTTCAGTTAATCCTTGATTTTCTGTGATCTCTTCAGCAATAGCAGGTGATAGTTCATAGCAATACGTAGCAGTTGGTGATAGAACACCAGGACTGACAAAAACAGCAAACCACCTTGAAAAGCTCCTGAAGACAGCTTGGGGGTGCACAGGAGCATGTCCAATAAGCAAGAGGAACTCTCCAGAATGATCTGCTTTCTTCGTTGTCAAGAGGGGTGTCTGATGGACCCAGATTGGGTTCAAGAGCCCGTGTCCAAACCTCTCTCCAGTATGATCTGTACTGTGAGTCTCTCCTTGGCCAGCCATAGGAGGCTACCAAACCTTCCTGTTCAGGTCATCACCACCTGTGGAGGCCATGGAACTCCCTATGAATCTTATCACAGGGATCAGTTAAGCAATCTGGACATCCATAAATCCATGGGTCCTGATGGATTGCACCCACGGGTCCTGAGGGAGCTGGCAGAAGTCATTGCTAGGCCACTCTCTGTCATCTTTGGTAAGTTGCGGGGAACAGGAGAGGTGCCTGAAGACTGGAGGAAAACAAATGTCACTCCAGTCTTCAAAAAGTGCAAGAAGGACCTGGGTAACTATAGACCGGTCAGCCTCACGTCCATCCCTGGGAAGGTGATGGAACAACTTATCCCCAGTGCTATCTCTAAGCATATCGGGGATAAGAGGGTCATTGGGAGAACTCAACATGGTTTTACCAAGGGAAGGTCATGTTTAACCAACCTGATAGCCTTTTATGGGGACATAACCATGTGGATAGATGATGGTAGAGCAGTGGATGGATGTGGTTTATCTTGATTTCAGTAAAGCATTTGACACCATCTCTCATAGCATCCTTGCAGATAAACTGAGGAACTGTGGTCTGGATGATTGGGTAGTGAGGTGGA
>NW_010293463.1:0-15324 GCF_000700745.2 Antrostomus carolinensis
GCCCCCAAGCCCTGACCCCAAAACAGACCCCAGGGCCGGAGCTGCTGGCAGCATCTGCTCTGCTCTGCAGTGCTTGGCACCATCACCTGCCACCCTTTATCCCCCTGGGCATCTCCCAAAGCCAGCGTCCCTCTCTGGCCTGGCTTTGCCATCACTCCCAGAAAATCCCCGTCGCTGCCCCTACCCCAGGCCCATGGAGCTGCTGCCCAGTTTGGGGGTCTGCAGGCACTGGGTGTCCCTTGAGTGCCCCAGGCTGCCAGTGGTCCAGGACAGGGGGTGGCTCTGGGGCAGAGCAGGGGCCCCAGCTGTGGTGTCCCCACCTTGTCCCCACTGTGCCCTGCAGAGCTGGGCAGAGCTGCACGCTGGCCATGTCACTCTGTCCATGGCCTGTCCCCACAGGGGCTGTGGCCAAAGGGGGTGGGTGGGCAAAAGCGGGGCTCATCTGGGAGCTGAAGATGGGACCTCTCGACCCTAAGTGAGAATCATACCCCTCTTGGGCTCTTCTCTGTACAGGCTTTTGCCCCAAATTCAGACATTGCATCATCCAAGTCATGATCTGGATCAAGCTGCTCCTGTGGACGCTGCGTCTATGTTATCTGGGTTTCCCATCCCCATGTCAACCACCATCCAAAAAGTGTGTGGGAAGAAACATGGACATGTTTGTGTTCTCAGAATAAACCACTTTGTATCATTCTCCTGGTCTCCTACATTATGTCTGAAAATATTTCAGTGTAGACACAAAAAAGACTGGAGCGCTGCGTGCTCAACGCTCCAAAGAGAAAGCTGAGGAGCAAGGAGCTGAGGAGCAAGGCAGAGTTGGAGGCTTTCTCTACACATCAGAAATCCTGTCTGTGTCCAGAGCCATTGTAGAGGTTGTGTTTCAAACCACTGCAGAGGTGGCTGGAGGACAGTGTGCCTTGGCTTTTCTTCACACCCAGTTTGGCTTTTCTAAGGAAAAGTAGAAGTTTCAATGAGCAAACCGTGCAGGGACGTTGGATCCAACAGCGAGGACAGAGTCCTGATGCTAATCCTGGTCCCCTCCTGCTTTGACAACCCTTGGCTGTTTGGAGGGGGTTTTGTTTATTTGCTTTTCTTGGTCAGACTGCCATGTCCTCTGACCCCACAGCCAGGATTTTGAGTTTGTCCCCGGTCAATGCTAAGAGATAAAGTCTGAATGATGAAATTTCTTAGTGCAAAAGCTTGTGTACTCTGAGAAGCAAAAGGAAACGGGTGAGCTCGGAACAAATAACTTTCTTAAAAGAAAAAAGACAATATATCATGGCATTTATAATGGCAATTCTCTTAGATCAGATTTGTCACTTTAAAAAAAAAAAAGGTTTAAAATATATTACTACTTTTACTTCTTGATCCAGCTGAAAATGTAAAGTAAATAAGTCAGGTTTGTTTGAATTTAATAGATTTTGTCTTATTGGTAGTTCTTTTTTTTTTAAAATAACCATCTCATACATTCTATTTTCTTACATCTGTCTGTTTGTTAAAATGTCAGGATTTCTAGTGCTAAGCTAATTAAATTGACTCAAGTGGAAATATTTGACAAGGAACCTGTGCCCATCAGCATGTCAGCTCGCTGGCAATCAGCCAGCACCAGCGACACTGTTTAGGTACCACCCTGATTGTCCTGCCAGCAGCTGGACTCAGGTTCTGCACCGTCAGGGCAACTTTGCAGTGGGAGAGCTGAAGCCAACCAGGCAGGGTGACAGGGCCACCTCCTCGGTTTCTGCTGGGGCCACTCATAGAATCACAGAATGGTTTGGGTTGGAAGGGACCTTTCAAGGCCACCTAGTCCAACCCTTCAGAACATCTTCAACCAGATCAGGTTGCTCAGAACCTCGTCCAACCTGAGCTTGAATGTTTCCAGGGATGGGGCTTCTACCACCTCTCTGGGCAACCTGGGCCAGGGTCTTACCACCCTCATAATAAAAAATGTCTTCCTTATATCTAGTCTAAATCTCTCTTTTAGTTTAAAACCATCACCCCTCCCTACCTGCCCTCGCCATAATAGCAGGAGAGGTCATTAATACTTTGACTAAGATCGGGCTGGTAACGAAACCTTACAGAGAACTCTGGCTGCTGCTGCAACATATCTTCAAATACATGAGCAGCGTTTGCAGACAGTATTCGTTTGCCATGGTCGTGTAAGAAGAGGATATTGATAAGTGTGCTACAGGATTTATTTAGTGTACTGTGGTGGTTCCAGCCTTTTGGTTGCAGCCAAACCAGTCGCTCTGTCACTCTTCCCCCCTTACCCAGGGAGCTGGGGAGAGAATTGGAAGGGTAAAAGCAAGGAGACTCGTGGGTTGGGATAAAAGCAATTTACTAAATGAAATATAATAACAACAGCAATAACAGAATATGCAAATGAGTGATGCCCAGTGCAGTTGCTCACCACCCAGGGACCGATGCCCAGCCTGTCCCAGCCAGTGATCCCAGAGCAGAGACAGTCCCCAAACCCAAACCCTGGAAGAGTGAGAGCCCGAGTGATCCCCGAGAGAATCCCCCCGTCTTCCATGCAGCCCTGGTTAACGTACTGACCATGACATGATATGATCCAGAATATCTGATTAGCATATGCAAATTCCAATTTGGGGTTTGCTAATTACTACGCTGCTCCCTCCCAGTCCTAATGCAGCTGTGAACCAGCCAAACACGATGACCTTGGGCTCCAGCAGCAACTAAAACCATCAGTACCTGATCAACATTCTTCTCATAACAAATCCCACACTGAAACCAAACCACAGCTCTTCCAGCTACTGAGAAGAGAATTAACACTACCCTGGTGAAACCAGGACGTGTACTTAATCATAAGTATCAAGACTTAATCCTAAATATAATTTCATTCAAACTGGAGTAACTCTTCTCAGAAATAACAGTGAAAACCAACGTTGCACATTGTTATATGACAGTGGCGTGAAATAACTCTAATTGTAGAACACATTTTATTCATAAGTTTAGCTCCAAATGCAGATAGGAGATTTTGACAACCCTTGTAACCAAAAAGCAGCTTAACAAGAGCTCTCAACTGTTTATTTGCAACGTTACAATTGGCAGAGGCAAGGAAATTATGTGTACTTCCCCAGTGGTAATTTTGTGTGTGTGTGTGTTTCTTTTTTTATTCTTTTAACTCTCTTTTAATAAATTAAAAGACTCTTCTACTCAAGTGATAAAGACTCTTCCCTGTGGAATCAGAGCATGAAAGTTTATCGTCTCTGGATATTTCCAGGTGTGTCAGTTTGTTTGATTGATTCTTTTTATATGGCGTTTTAGAAATCATAGCCATTAAAAATAAGAGCATAAAGCATCAAAATCAATAAAAGACAGTGTAGAAATGTAGTACTGATTCGGACTTCACCATGTTGATCTAATCCATTCTTGTATCTGAGGAGGTGTCTAACAGTCCTACAATGTTCAGCACACTTGGTTTTCTCGACTGTTTTTGAACAGCTTCTGGGAAGGTTTTTTCTTAGATAGCTGCTCCATCATTTCTCTTACTGTATAATTAAGATTTTTTTCTTGGTTTTGGCAGGTTTTCCTCTCCGTCACTAAGTCAAATGCTTCTTTCCCAGTCTCTTCAGACAGAAAAACCCCACGCTGTTCTTGACTGTTGGGTTGTGTTGGGAGAGGTGATGGGGGGGAGAGGCCTTTTTGTTTGGTAGTGGGGGAAGGGACCAACTTGTGAGAGTGAAAAGCTCCCCTGGCTCCAAGGTGGAGACCCCCCAGCCCAGGCTGGGCCAGTGAGCACCAGAGAAACGCCTCTGGGAATCCATATTGGTGAGGGGAAGGACTGTCCTGAAAAGAAGAAGGTGGAGAGAACCATGGGAAGCTGCTTTGGAGCATCCTATTCCTGGACTTTCATGCTGGGAAGAGCAGCAGAGACCAACTGAACCCCCATTCCCTGTGCCCTGTGCCCTGGGGGAGAAGGGACAGAAATGGGGAGCACAGTGCTGGGAGCCCGGGGAGCAGGGAGGGGTGGGGGAAGGTGCTGTCAGATGTGGTTGTTGTGTCTCAATGTCCTACTCTGATTGACTGGGAATCGAATTAAACGGCTTTTTCTTCCCCAAGTGCAGTCTGTGTTGCCCGTGCCCATCCCTGGTGACTGAGCCCTCCCTGTGCTCCATTCCTAACCCTGTGTCCCCTTTGTTGTGTCTCCCATCCCATCTCACCGGGTGGGGGTGGTGGGACTGAGTGCAGGACCACATGGTCCTGATGTGGGTCAAACCACCACAACTGTATCCTTTTATTTATTTAAAGATTGCTGACCTGTCCTCTCCTCACCTATCCACTCACTGCCCAAAGAAAGCAAATTCTTCCAAGTCTTCCTCAGAACTTACATTTTGTAAATGTACCATTGTCACCTTTTTTTTTTTTTCCCTGGACTTTCTTTCCCTCTTAAACCACCTTGTCTAAAATTAGGCACAGTATTCAAACTCTGACTTCAGTGCTGCTAAATAGAGCAGAATAATTATCTCCCACGAGGTGCACATCACACTGCTGTTAGTCCTCTGCAGAGGACCAATCCAGTTTGTCTCGTTTTGCTCTTTTGCATCACCATGGGCACTGTGATCCCTGATTTGTGAGTCAGTGTAACTAGAGATCCCTTTTGGCAAGATCCTCTTGTGTCTGACTGGCAGGTTTCTGGCAAGTCATTAATTAGGAGGTTGGAAGATGTCCCTAGAGTAGGGATCCCATTGTGACCAGGGCATCCATAAGTGTGGAAGAAGAAAGATGCTTTAGCAGATTTGCTGGAAAACATTTTTTACCTAGTGGTGGATTTTCTCTGGGATATCTGACAGATATTTCTCTCTCTTCCTTTCCTCTATTGTCTCCTGGTTTTGCTGGGATGGAGTTAATTGTCTTCTCAGTAGCTGGAATAGCTGTGGTTTGGTTTCAGTGTGGGATTTGTAAGATAAAGCTTGTTGATGATGTACTGATGTTTTCAGTTGTCTCTAGAAGATGAAGGACTTTTCAACCTCCCTGTGTTTTGCCAGTCTGCAGGTGCAAAGGACTGGGAGGGGGGAAGCGCAGTAATTAGCAAACCCCAAATTGGCACTTGGCTCTGCTAATGAGATATTCCACATCATATCACGGCATGGGCAGGACATTATTGAGGGTTGACCAGAAAGCTGGGGATTCTCTCAGATCACTTGGGTTCTCTCACTCTTCTGGGATGGTGGTTCGGGTTTAGGGACTGTCTCTGCTCTGGGATCGCTGGCAGGGACAGGCTGGGCGTGGGTCAGTGTGTGGTGAGCAACTGCACTGGGCATCACTCCCATATTCCATTATTACTGTTATCATCAGTATTATTTTAATTATTATGTTATTTTCATTATTAAATTGTTTTTTTATCTCAACCCATGAGTTTTCTCACTTTTACCCTTCTGATTCTCTCCCCCACCCCATTGTGGGAGGGTGAGCAAGTGGCTGTTTGGTGTATGGCTGCCGGCCGTGCTAAAACCATCACAATAGTAAACTCTGTTGCTTTACACTGTTGCTGTATTTTTAATGGAATACTTGTATTTGGTTCTTTTTGTCAGCCTTTCTTGTAACCCTCTATTCCTATTGCCATGAAGACTCTGGAAATTTAACTTCTAGAGGACACTTTATTAAACCAGCTGATGGTAAAACATCAGCTCAACATTCATCAGCAAGTCAAAAAGCTTACTACAGCATCAACGATGACTCAGTAAGCTCGTCGCTGTTGGGGTTGTCTGGAGATGCCAACACAGCTTGCTTTGCTACATCACTGCTTGAATGCTGCCCACAACCCCCGTCACCCCATCACAAAAGGGTTGATGAACTAGAAAAGTACAGAGGGAAGCAGCAGGATAAACATGAGACTCTACAGAGACATACAGTTACAGTGTGAGCAAAGGTGCAGCTGATGCTGAGCGGCCAGTAGTGGAGGCCAAGAGGTGGGTACAAGGGCAGTCTGTGTGGGCTCCTGCATTTTAACTTCCCAGCTAAGTTAGGACATCAATAAGTAAGGAAAATCTGATGTTTGAGGATTAATTAAATAGATACTCTCACTTAGAAAAGCACCATCTGAATGGGAATATGACACAGGAATAGAAGTCACAAATGGTATGGAAATAGTGCATGGAGAAGAGTCATATCTATTTCACATAACAAATGAGAAAATTTCCAATTAAATTTTCAGGAATCCAGATTTAAAACAGTCTAAATTGTAATGCCTTTTTGGCCTAACACTTGAGTAAATTAACCTTACGCAGGTTACTCGCCTAACTGGGGTAATGCTTCAGTTTAAGACAACTAGGGAAATCCTCGTCAAAGGTTGTTGCAGATGCTCAAAGGATGAAGAGATCAAAGATGTTGAAGGGATCGCAGAAGGTGGTGGAGCACTGGAACAGGCTCCCCAGGGAGGTGCTGATGGCACCAAGCCTGACAAGATTCCAGCAGCATTTGGCCAAGGCCCTGAGGGACATGGTGTGAATGTTGGGATTGTCCTGTGCAGGGACAGGAGTTGGACTCCATCATCCTTGGGGGTCTCTTCCAACTCACAACATTCTGTGTTAGAGGTAACGGGAGAAAAATCTATTGGGGTTTTAAAGTATAAAAATATACACAGAGCTGTTTCTCAGGAAAACTGCTGGCAGATGAGAGGGTTTTCTCTTCTGCATTCACTGATGAGCCCTGCCAAAGCAAGCTGAGCCCCAGCTCCAACACGGCACAGCTATTTTTGGGATCCCCACATCTCAGTTTCTCTATCCTCTCCAGAGACTACCAGCCCATCTATTTTTAAGGACAGTTCACACACACATACTGTGTGTGTCAGAGGTGGAGGAGGTGATCCGTGCTGCTCCACACACCTACCTACAAGCGCCTATCAGCTGCCAGCAGTGGCTTTCCTGTGGCCTTCAAGTAAGGAAGAGATTGTAACTTCGCTCTCCAAGAACTGGACTTAAAATATGATGCTGAGAATGAGTATCTGTTACCTGACTTCTTTCTCATGCCTTGGTGTTGGTTTTATGGATGTGACTGGTAAATGTTGCCCTGTTTTTCATGTTGGTAGGGCTTTGCTGGAAGGGGGAGACACCCTGAAGATTGGTTGGGAGATGGTAAGCGAAAGGATGTTATATCACAGCCTTTTTTACTCATCGGGGATGAGTTCCAGGTAAGTTATAGAATCATAGAATGGTCTAGGTTGGAAGGGACCTTAAAGATCATCCAGTTCCAACCCCCCTGCCATCAGCAGGGACACCTTCCACCTGACCAGGTATTTTTAGATACTACCTCGTGATGAAAACTCATATGAAGAGCCACATCAAAAGCATATGGGGATAAATATTGCAATCAGCAAGATCATGATATGAACCCCAGCACTGGGCTTGTGTTAGAGAACCGCTGGCTTTTATTTATTTTCTTTTTGTCTACTAATGTGCTGGGCATTTGTTTTACAAAAGGCACATAAGCTTCTCCTCTTGGAGATAAAACTGTTTATATTGTGGATTGACGTTACAAACTTAGCAACCAGGTTACAGGCACAAAACTCGGAGCTACCTGGAAGACACTAACAACACAGAGGGCCAGGCTCAGTGCCAGTGCCGGGAAAAGGCTGGCAACCATTACAACAGACAAATATTCACTCCAAGTTACCCTTCTGTATGACCAGCAGCACAAAACTGCAGTGAAATGCCAGAAAAAGCTGTGTCTATGACCTTGTGGTGAACATCTGCGCTTGTTTTCACCTAGGAGAGCAACTGAAGCTTTTCTCTTCCCTCAATTGCTCACAATCTTGGTTTGTTTGGTTTTTTTTTTTTCTCTAAGGGAATTATTCTACTATGAAGATCATGGAAGGGAAAAAATGACCACTGAAAACTTCTCTGCCTTTGCTTAGCTCTTTGTCCTGTTTTTACCTGCCTACTCTTCCAGGAGACTACAATGACAGATGCTTCAGTGGTGGATCACCTGACACGACTGAAACTCAAAGTCCTAGAGAAGGTAAGGAAATAATTCTGCAGTAGTCACCTTTGCTCTGATTTTTGATCTCACATGTTTAAGATCAACATTGTAGTTTAAATAATTATATTTCTACTGAGAGGACCTGCAGCCAACTGAGAACCTTTTTCTCTGTGCAAGCAGCAGCAGACCAACGTGCTGTGGTGCTACAGTCACAGTCACTTTCTTAAATAACATTGTACAAGTTTACATGGACCTACAGCAAATTAAAAATAGAGTTAAAGTGTCTTTGATCCTATGGGAGATGTCACCAGTTAGCTCAAAAACAGTTTGAGTTGTGACAGGCAAAGTTTAGGAGTAAATTTTGGGTAAAGAGGACCTCAGATTGTTTTAAGACAATTTTATTTCCTTTTTCTTTTTTTTTCTCTTTCACATAAGATATGCTACCTGGTGAAACATGGGCTGACTGGAAGCACATAAGGTGCTGCACAGAGCCCCAGTAGCTCTTTGTTGTGGCTCCACACATGAATGCACCCAGAGTTCTCCACTCAACCCTGTTCCTTCACTCAACCCTGTTCCTCCACCCTCAGCGCATCTGACATCCACTACTGTGGATCTTCTGCTTCAGTGTCCTCTAGAAGACACTTGAAGAGTTGTCTGGAAGGAAAACCAATTTGCCTGGTGATATGAATGCTGGAGGTGGCATCTAACTTGTCTCCACAGTGGAGTCCTTTGTCTTAGATGTCACAGCCATTTGAGGGAAAACCTTCCAGCAGTGTGGAGCCATGGAGAACCAAGAAAAGAGCCTGTGAGTGAAAGGTCTCTAATTTCTGAGCATCAGGGAGCAACAAGAGCCAGCTGCCTCCCTAAGGATCCAGGAGCTGAGCTCCATAATGCAGGCAGCAGGGCAGGGGGCTGGCAAGGCAAGCAGGGCAGAGCCAGAGGTAGTGGCCAGGTTCAACCAGAAGTCCAGATCTATCAGGCAAGCTCATGGTGATGAGGCAGTTCCAAGGACAACCTGGGAGGCATCTGCAGGTTGGGATCAGGGTTAATAGGATCCATGGCCAGTCACAGGCATGGCTGTGGTTGAACTGCAGAGCAATACTCATCCACTGTAGCTCAGGTAAGAACTGAAGATCTAGAGCTGAGATTAAAGGGACTCCTGGGCACATGAGCAGTGGATGGAAACCCTGGGTGTGGCTGGAAACCCTGGATGTGGCTGGTCAGGGCCATTTAGACCTATGAGTGCACTGAATACCCCAAACTGTCCAGCACCAAGTTATTCATATGGTCCAGCCCTCTGCCTTACAAAATAAATGACGTATAAGTCTCCTGATTGACCATGCTATCAATTTCCAGGCCTGGGGTAGCCTGGCCAGCTGGAAGCATGACTGTTCTTTTACAGGAACTAGATTTGTAGTAGATTTGAGACATTTCATACTTATGTGAATGCTTCTTGTAGCCCTCACTTGTAGTGATTTAGCAGCTAAGAAGCATTTCTTGTCTCCACTTCTGCTTTCTTTCCTCCATCCCAAACCTATGCCTGTAAGGTACTCTTGGAAATTTGTGAGCTTGTGAGCTTTGCTGCCTGACTCATAACCAGTTCTTGTTGTGGTTCTACCAACAGAGACTAGAAAATGAACAGGAGAACCTAGAGAAGATGGAGTCACCTCTCCCAGCTGCAAGTAAAAGAGAAGCATTTGTTCTAATTATGGACATAATACAGAAAGGGCTTAGTGGTGTTCTCAGGCATGAGTTCCTCAGTAGGTCACACCACATCTCCTCCTTAAAAGCTGTGTGGTTGGACATTTGGGTAGTCAGCATTTGCTCTGTCTTGGCTTCTGTGATAGGAACATTGTCTGGAGGGCAGGAGGGGACCTCTGAACTGGAGTCAGTGCTGCGGCAGCTCAGCTTTGTGTATCTAAATCTGTGTGCAGCCCTGGGGATCTGAAGCACCAAAAATGCAAGTTCCAGTGAAGCTTGTGCAGTCATATCAGTCTGTACACTCGTCTTGGTCCTAACCAAGCCGGGGAATCTTAGAGACCTTGATGCAAGGAGAATGGACTTGCTCTACTGTGCAGCTATCTACATTTTATCTTTTGAATTTCTTTGACTTTCTCAAGCATTGGAACAGGCTGTCCAGGGAGGTGGTGGAGTCACCTTCCCTGGTGGGATTTAACAGACGGGCAGACGAGGTGCTCAGGGACATGGGTTAGAGGTGGGATTGGCAGTGTTGGGTTTATGGTTGGACTCAATGATCTTCAAGGTCTTTTCCAACCACTACGATTCTGTGATTCCCTGATTTTGTGAAATGATCAGCCAGCTGAGCACTGACATAAGAATGTCCTCCTGCCCAGATGTCCTCTGCAGCCTTTCAGCTGTGGATGGTGGTTCAGCTGGAGCAAACTGCTGGTGTCCCTGTCTGCCCTAGCTCCTACACCTAGGAGTGAGCCCCTGTTGCAGTCCAGCTGTGTGCCTGGCTTTGGTGACCCTGAAAAGGAGCCGTTAGGACAACCGTGTGTCCCTGGGGGATCCAGGCAGGAGGAAGGCTCCACCACTAACGCTGCTTTGCACCTTTGAACCTGACCAACGCAGCCTCGTGCAGACCAGAACATGGTTTCTGGTGTTAAAAAAAAAACCATGACTCAGCTTATGAAAGAAATCATTATACTGAAAGAGTTGTTCTTGAGGACTGGGTTGATAAGAGCTGGGAAACCATTTTACCAGGAGACCATGCATGTGTAATCACATCCTGACTTTGGTTTGGGCAGACAGGTCAGGAATCCCAGAATGCTTATAAAACTTCCTAAGTTTAAACAACTCTCTATACAAGCTAGTGAACCAACTAAAAATTGATAAATAAGGGAATTTAAAATAATTTGTGTCTTTATTGAACCCTTTCAAAGACTGCTATGACCTTTCATGTACAAGTAGTGTGTTCCCTTCAACAACATTCCCATGGAAGCCACACCTGCTACGTGCAGTGCTTTCATTTCTTTGCATGGCACACGCAGTGTTTGTAATTATATTATCTATGGATTAAAGGCTACCAGTAGAAGATCAGATTTCTTTTTCTATTTTCTTTCTATTTCTAGATTGTTCTCTGGGCTTATGTTCATTGAACTGACACAAAAATAGGTGGAAGCTTTCAATGCTGTGGCTAAAAATTTAAAATCCCTTTTACAGCAGTTTCAAAATATGAAGAGATGCTTTTCAGAGCAGATGCCAGGCACGCCTCTAATGTATCTGAAGAAGTTCTTTCCTATTTTCATTTCACGTGAGTTCAAAATATGGGAAGAACTGGAAAGAAAATTGATTCAGAGCAAAAAAGAAACAGAAAAGTTGACATTCAGAACTGAGTTTGTTGCAATATGCCACCACAAACTTGTTGTACACTTTGCCCAATCATCCTCTGCGTGTGCAGAGTATATCTAGGAAATTTCCGGCTGAAACAAATTTCTAAGCCAGGAAGTTAATAGAGGACCTTAGAGAGCAGTTTATTTTCAGACAATGTGCATTGCCTTTGTGGAGCTGCTGGAGCGCTGAGTCTCCATGTGGCATCAAAGTCATTACCCATTTCTGGATACGACATGAAAAGGAGCCTGAAGTCTTTTGTGGAAGAAATCGAGCTACCTTATAACACGTTGTCCAAAATTAATCTCATAATGTAGGTGCTACAATAGCTTTATCTTTGTGACCCTTTGAGAAGATAATGGACTTTTCCTCCTTCAGGGAACAGATGTGAGGATATGCTCCAAAGTGCCCTAAGACGAAGGAAAGATCTTCTGCAGGATCTTAGGGTAAGAGCCCTCCACCCTGTTTCTGTGGACAGAAACAACAGAAGGAGCCAGGTTATCTGCACATCCACTGCCAACGTGGATTCACTTCTTTCCCATCCTCTAGTTCTTTGGCTGGGCAGTATTCAGTCCTCTGCTGGCTGGGAGTACAGAGGCTGGGCCAGCTGAGCAGGGAGAGGGGCAGGAGAGCAGCACATCTTCCCTCACTACAGATAGCAAAGCTTGCACCTGCTTCAGTTAGTTGGTGGGTTGGTTCTGTTTGTCCTGAACTGCTGTATCATAAACTCCCTGAGGTAGTGCCCCAACACAAGAAAGACATCAACCAGTTAGAACGAGTCCAGAGGAGACCACCAGGATGATGTGAGGGCTGGAGCAGCTCTGCTGTGAGGACAGGCTGAGAGAGTCGGGGCTGTTCAGCCTGGAGAAGAGAAGGCTCCAGGGAGACCTTCTAGTGGCCTCCCAGTACCTGAAGGGGCTCCAGGAAGGCTGGGGAGGGACTTTGGCCAAGGGCAGGGAGTGACAGAACAAGGGGTGATGGCTTGAAAGTGGCAGAGGGGAGATGGAGCTGAGATGTGAGGAAGAAATTGTTTGGTGTGAGGGTGGTGAGCCAGTGTCCCAGGTTGGCCAGAGAAGCTGTGGCTGCTCCTCCCTGGAAGTGTTCTCGGCCAGGTTGGATGAGGCTTTGAGCAACCTGGTCTAGTGGAAGGTGTCCCTGCTGATGGCAGGGGGGTTGGAACTGGATGAGCTTTAAGGTCCCTTCCAACCCAGGCCAGTCTGGGATTCTGTGATTCTATGAAAATGCAAAAAAAAAGGTATTTTTAACGCTGCCAAATTAGGGACAATAGTAACTGTTATTTATTCCCAGCTTGTGGAGGGTCCCAACCATTAATGAAATATTTTCCCAAACTTTTGGCAGTTTGTCCTTCACTTTTTTTTTACATTCTTTTTTACTTGCACTGAAAACTCTATGGCTTCGAGATATGTGGGAAGAAAAACTTCCTTCCTCCTTACACAGTCCCCCGTTGAGTGCTTCCCTTTGTGCAGCATCACTTGTGGTTTGCCCCTCAGACACAGCAGTGCTGGACATTTCTGCAGCAGTGTTTTGGTGAGAAAGGCCAGATTTAGTCCAGAGAGTGTAACAATACCATCTGCCTTCCCATGACCAGGTTTTCTTTAAGAACATCCTTGATTTTGTAGGAGCAGCACCTTCTGGAAGAGCTTTCACAGCCCCCTGCACCAGCTGGAGGACACTTTCATAACCACAGAGCTGCTCCACCACAAGTCTACCAGATACCTTTTCCAGCTCCCCAAGTGGAGCCACCAAGGATTATCCAGCAGACGGTAAGGATCCCCTCTCCTAGGAAACACTGCTGCCACCACGCCAGCCTGAGACAACAACTGCAGGTGGAGGGACTCCTGGGCTGTATGGAAACATCCCACTGAAAGGGAAGGTACACCTCTTGCTGTAATATGGGACAAAATCTAAGGGAAATCGTCACACCAGTAAGGTGCAAAGTCAACAGTGTGAATGGTTTAACCACAGGAATGGAGGCAGCAAGAGGAGTGGGAGGATTGCCCATGCTCTGGCCTGGCTGTTCAGCCAATTTCCAATGCACATCGCTGTCTGCTCATACAGCCCACAACCTCAACAGCTTCTCCACGAGGATATCATAGGACACAATGTCCAAAGCCTTATTGAAGTCCAGGCAGATGATACCCACTGCTCTCCCCTTCCAAAAATGAGGGAACTGGCCAGAACCAACACAGACTTCTTGGAGGCCACAAAAATGCTCAGAGGGCTGGAGCAGCTCTGCTGTGAGGACAGGCTGAGAGAGTTGGAGCTGTTCAGCCTGGAGAAGAGAAGGCTCCGGGGAGATCTTATTGTGGCCTTTCAGTATTTAAAGGGAGCCAGTAAGAAAGATGGGGACAGACTTTTTAGCAGGGCCTGTAGTGACAGGACAAGGGGTGATGGTTTTAAACTAAAAGAGGGGAGATTCAGACTGGATGTAAGGGAAGAAATTTTTTACACTGAGGGTGATGAAACCCCATTCCATGTTGCCCAGAGAGGTGGTAGAAGCTCCATCCCTGGAAACATTCAAGCTCAAGTTGGACAAGGCTCTGAGCAACCTGATCTGGTTGAAGATGTCCCTGCTCACTGCAGGGGGATGGGACTACATGGCCTGGAAAGGTTCTTTCCCACCCAAACTATTCTATGATGATTTTCATCTCTGATGGTTTCCCTTTGTTTTTCAGATGCCGCCTCAGCCTGCCACCATCATCCAGCAGTTACCACAGCCACCCCCCCTGGTCACACATATCCCCCCTGCCCAGCCTTTTGCAGCCCCCCGCTCCGGTAGCGTTAAAGAAGGTAATGAACACTCTGTTCAGACTCCAGCTTGGACAGGGCAAGCGAGGTGCCATGGCAAGTGGAAGGGAGCTTGGAACAATGGTATCCAAGCTAGTTACTGATGTGCTGTTACACAACCGGGTTGCTGCTGGAGCTGTGGGAACTGCACTCCAGAAATGGACTAGATACCATTTCTGAGAGGTTTTCAGACAACTTCTTATTGCTCAAACTTACAAACAGGAGGGAGAGGGACTTTTTCCATGGGCAGAGAGTGACAGGACAAGGGGAAATGGTTTTAAACTGAGAGAGGGGAGATTTAGGTGAGATATTGGGAGGAAATGTTCCCCCCAGAGGGTCGTGAGACACTGGCCCAGGTTGCCCAGAGAAGCTGTGGATGCCCCATCCCTGGAGGCATTCAAGGCCAGGTTGGATGGGGCCCTGGGCAGCCTGATGTAGTGGTTGTCAGCCCTGTCCACAGCAGAGGGGATGGAATTGGATGGTCTTTAAGGTCCTTTCCAACCCAAACCATTCAGTGATTCTATGAAAACTAAAGAAAAAGGGACTAAAAACTCAGCAGAGCCAAGTTAAGCTGCCAGCGAAGCTCGGGAAAGCAAAACAGCCCAACCCAAGGCACTGAGTAAGACTGACAAGGTCAAACTCATGCGCACAGATGATTCCAAAATTAACAAAAAAAAGGCTTCTAAAATCTGTTTTTATTCTTTTGTTCCCTCTTAACCTGCCGTTCAATTCTTCTCAGAACAATATGGGCTGTGATTATGCCCCGTGTTTGGAAACAAGACAGAACAGCTGAAAGTGCTGTTCCAAATATAGTACAATGCCAATAAAAAGAGTTTGTTTCTAAACACAGATGGATGCTACTGTGAAATAATACATGAGCAACAACCTGGGATGACTTCCCTGGCTCAACCTTCATTCAAAGGTTTCTTCATCCCACAGAGAAATCCTCAGTCATGAAATTGCAGCAAGCTTCCTTCTTGCCCCCTGCAAACAAATTAATTCCACTGCACAGGTCCTTTGTGATTCGGACCTAGAGATCATGGTAAGTAGATTTAATGCACATGCAGTGGACTCTCCAGGTGGCACTGCAGTATCATGTAAAGTTGAGGAAACCGTGGAAAGCAACTATCTTGAGCTGAAGCCTTGGAGAGTGCTGTAAGGAGATGGTCCGTGCTGGAGTAAGCAAGAGAGCTCCAGCACTCAGCCCTTCTCTAGCCTGCCCATCAG
>NW_010293463.1:15366-15772 GCF_000700745.2 Antrostomus carolinensis
AGCTTTCTTGTAGAAGGGAGGAGCAACAGGAGACCTGCTCTGAACCGTGGGCAAATAGTGCTAATATTTGGTCGGTTTCTTCTTCCAAGTAACAATAGGATGAGAGCAAACAGCCCCAAGTTGCACCAGAGGAGGTTTAGACTGGATATATAGGAACAATTTATTCACTGAAAGGGTTGTCAAGCATTGGAAGGGGCTGCCCAGGGAGGTGGTGGAGTCCCCATCCCTGAAGGGATTTAAAAGACAGGTAGACGAGGTGCTCAGAGACATGGTTTAGTGGTGGACTTGGTAGTGTTGGGCTTAGAGTTGGACTTATGGTTGGATGGATCACAGAATCACAGACTGGTGGGGGTTGGAAGGGACCTCAGGAGATCATCCAGTCCAACCCCCCTGACAAAGCAGGTTC
>NW_010293463.1:15788-18681 GCF_000700745.2 Antrostomus carolinensis
AAAGTGTCCAGGTGGGTTTGAACATCTCCAGAGATGGAGACTCCACACCCTCTCTGGGCAGCCTGTCCCAGGGCTCCAGCACCCTTTTCCTTAAGTTTTTCTGGAACTTCTGGTGTTCCAGTTTGTGCCCATTGCCCCTTGTCCTGTCACTGGGCACCACCTGAAAGAGCCCAGCCCCATCCATTTGGCCCTCACGCTTCAGATATTTCGTAGAATCATGATCTTTCCAACCAAAACAATTCTATGATTCTGTGTGGTACTTAGTGACATGGTTTAGTGGTGGACTCATCGGTGTTGGGTTTTTGGTTGGACTCAATGATCTCAAAGGTGTTTTCCAACCAAAGCAATTCTATGATTCCATTCTTCATGTTTCCCCTTTCAGCTGCTTTGTCTTAGTTGCAGTGACCAGTCTGTATGCTGGAGGGCACTTCTTCCTGAGATGCCTCTGCTGCTTGTCAGTGGCTGATAAAGCTCTTCCTTTCTTCCCTGGGGTGACCTCTTCCCAGATATGGTGGAGATGATGCTGATGCAGAACGCTCAGATGCACCAGATCATCATGCAGAACATGATGCTGAAGGCTTTGCCACCCATGGCATTCGCACAGCCTGCTGGAGCCAGCTCTCCCCTGCTTCAGCATGCACAGCAGGTAATGACCCTGGAGTCTGAAGGTCATCCTTGCTCACACAAGGCAACGGTTGATCTCCTGGGGAGGGTGCAGGGTCCTGGACAAAACGTGCAGAGAGTCTGAGATGTTTAACAGCTGTGCACATCTTCAAACCCTCCGCACCAGAAGAGTGCCACTGAGCAGAGCACAGCCTGCCTCGTAACCACGATGAGCATCGTGACAGGACTCAATGGCAGAAGGTCTCCTTCACAACTGTGAACTGGACTCAGTCCAGCTCTGAAAATTATCTGGCCTGGACAGTTGAACCACTGACGGACGATGCACGGAAGACACCTACACTGAGCATCTGCTGCTGCAGGTCCAAACAGCAGGGCAATATTTGTGTTACAAATCCTGTAACTGGTAAAATTTGACCCGGCAGTTTCAAATGGGCTGGAGCTGAAGTGTAGATTTTGTGATTGGACATGAAGCCCCACTGCTTTAATTCCTGTCTCACTGAAAATCCATGGGTGCTGAGCTCCAAAACGGCAGATCTTAAAGATATTTTGGTGTGTAGGTTCCTGCTCCAGCAGGGGGATTGGACTGGATGGTCTTTCAAGGTCCCTTCCAATCCCTGACATCCTGTGATTCTGTGTAGATCCTTACAGGGGTTTTTCCAAATCCTGTCCAGTGCCTGGTAAGAGGTGGGTAATTTTGGATATATCCTTAGGTGTCCAATTCCTAAGCTGTTTTGAACAAGGTGATATAGCTCCTTAGTGTTCTTAAGTGCTTTGGAAAGATGTATTTCTAGTGTCTACTCTGTAGCATTTAATACCTAAGGAAGCAGGGACAGTTCTGGGTCCCACAGTGCAGGAAGGACAGGGAACTGCTGGAGAGAGTCCAGCACAGAGCCACCAAGATGATGAAGGGAGTGGAGCATCTCCCTGCTGAGGAAAGGCTGAGGGAGCTGGGGCTCTTTAGCTTGGAGAAGAGGAGACTGAGGGGTCACCTCATTAATGTTTACAAATATGTTAAGGGTGAATGTCAGGAGGATGGAACCAGGCTCTTCTCAGTGATGCCCAGTGGTAGGACAAGGGGCAATGGGTGTGAGCTGGAACACAGGAACCTTCCTTCCCAGGCCATTCTGTCACTGTGTGTTTCCCTGACATAGACTGATGGGATAAACTGGGGGGAGAGGGGTCTGAGTGCCTCTGAATATCAGGTGAAATCTGAAATCACTGAGTGTTTGCTGGACCTTCTGCGACAGAGCCTGCAAAACCCATCTCCAGACACATGCTGAAGGACTTCCCTTACCAAAGGGTGGGCAAGTGGGAACCCAGCCCCTCAGCCAGGGACCCCTCATAGAATCATTGAATCACAGACTGGTTTGGGTTGGAAGGGACCTCACATCTTATCTCAATCTCCCCTCTTCCAGTTTCAAGTCGTTTGCTGGACCTTCTGCGACAGAGCCTGCAAAACCCATCTCCAGACACATGCTGAAGGACTTCCCTTACCAAAGGGTGGGCAAGTGGGAACCCAGCCCCTCAGCCAGGGACCCCTCATAGAATCATTGAATCACAGACTGGTTTGGGTTGGAAGGGACCTCACATCTTATCTCAATCTCCCCTCTTCCAGTTTCAAGTCATCACCCCTGCCCTTGGCCAAAGTCCCTCCCCAGCCTTCCTGGAGCCCCTTCAGGTACTGGGAGGCCACTGTGCCCCCTTCCCACGGGGAGGGGGCACAGATTTCACAAATTGTCCTTTGTCTGTCTCCAACAAGGACCTGCAGTTTGCTGCTCCCCTGGCTGTGAAAGCAGACAGGCCCAGGCCATCCGCGGTGCACCACCACCATCACTACCCTCCCGCAGGGATGCTCCCCGTGCCCCACAGTGGCTTCCCGTCCACATCCACGGCACAGCACTGGACCGGCAGCAGCAGCCCGCTCCCCCCCCTGCCTACGTGAGTAAACAGGCAGCCACGACATTATTAGCCCTTCCTTCCTGCACAGGTGGGGCAGCGAGGTAGACCAGACAATCCCTCAGCTTCGTGGTTCTTCACTAAGGCCAGTCTTGAATATGGTCTTTAACGCAACAATGGGATTGAGGTGGGTTAAGTGATGATTCGATACGCTCAATCTGATAACTTGAATAATTAGCCCTTGCTTACTGTGGAATAACCAAGAGGATCAGCACAGAGCCACCAAGATGATGAAGGGAGTGGAGCATCTCCCTGCTGAGGAAAGGCTGAGGGAGCTGGGGCTCTTTCGCTTGGAGAAGAGGAGACTGAGGGG
>NW_010293463.1:18705-19517 GCF_000700745.2 Antrostomus carolinensis
GGAGGATGGAGCCAGGCTCTTCTCAGTGATGCCCAATGGTAGGACAAGGGGCAATGGGTGTGAGCTGGAACACAGGAGGTTCTGCTTCAACTTGAGAAGAAACTTCTTTCCAGTGAGGGTGACGGAGCCCTGGGACAGGCTGCCCAGGGAGGGTGTGGAGTCTCCTTCTCTGGAGACATTCAAGACCCACCTGGACGCCTTCCTGTGTGATCTCATTGAGGTTCCTGCTCTGGCAGGGGGATTGGACTGGATGATCTTTTGAGGTCCCTTCCAACCCTTGACATTCTGTGATTCTGTGATTCTGTGATTCTTTGATCAGACAAGGTCTACAGATGATACCAAGCTGTGTTCCTGCCACACAGAGCCACCACCCAGCAATGTAGCACGGCTCTGCGCTGCCGTGGCTGTTACCCTGGGTTTGGGGTCTCCCTGTGAACCCAGCAAACACCTGCTAAATAAGAGCTGCAAGTGTTTTACATTCAGGCTTTGTGATAAGCCTGTGCTTGCAGCTGGGGTGCTTTTTTAAGTGCAGAAATGGATGGACTTCTCCTCAGGCTCCCTCTACAGGGCCTGTAGAGCCCTTGAGCCCTTAGCAGAGGTCAGCAGCCAGCTCCTTGCCTGCCCCTTCCCGGTTATCTCTGAGCTTGTCCTGCTCGGCTTTCTCAGTGGGAGCAGGTCACGCCCAGGACTGCTCATAGAAATCATAGAATCATGGGGGTTGGAAAAGACCTTTAAGATCCCTGAGTCCAACCATAAACCCAACACTGCCAATCCCACCTCTAACCCATGTCCCTGAGCACCTCGTCTGCCCA
>NW_010293463.1:19673-24679 GCF_000700745.2 Antrostomus carolinensis
CATTTCCTCTTGTCCTGTCCCTTGGTCCTTGGTTGAACAGACCCACCCCCACCTCTCTCCACCCTCCTTCAAGGGACTTGCACAGAGCCACAAGGTCTCCCCTCAGTCTCCTTTTCATGTGAATGCCAGTGGCAAGAGGGGGCTTGGGCAAGGATCTGAGCCAAGAGAGCAGTGGTCTTGCTGAGTACATTAGGAGAGCATGGCAAGAAAGCAGGCATGGAAGCAGAAGTGCTGGGATGTCCTTATATCCTCCTTATATCTAGTCTAAATCTCCCCTCTTTTAACCTAAAACCATGACCCCTTGTCCTATCACTACAGGTCCTATTAAAAAGTTTGCCGCCGTCATTCTTATGGGACCCCTTTAAGTATTGGAAGGTTCAATAAGGTCTCCCTGGAGCCTTCTCTTCTCCAGGCTGAACAGCCCCAACTCTCTCAGCCTGTCCTCACAGCAGAGCTGCTCCAGCCTTCACATCATCCTGGTGGCCTCCTCTGGACTGGCTCCAGTAGGTCCACGTCTTTCTCGTACTGAGGGCTCCAGAGCTGGGTGCAGCACTCCAGGTGAGGTCTCCCCAGCTGTTTGCAGGAATCAGCAAAGGAAGATCTTATCATGGCTTTTAAGCTGTTTTCTTCCTCTTCTTCAGTGACCTTCCACCATGAATTATGAGATCTGACACATCTACACTGTTTTTTTGCAGCTGGAACAAGCATGCATTGTTGGCTATCACCAAACACAATAAAGCCATTTTTCTTCTCGCAGGTGGCCCACATACTGACAGTACGTGTTCCTCTGCAAGTGGACCATAGCATTACTGAGGCCAACCTGTAGCTGAAGAGTTCCTAATGGAGTCTCTGATTGACAGCCTGATGTCGGTATGACTGCACATTGTTGGTGCAAGAAGTAAGAGGCAGAAAGATTGCAGATGTTCAGAACAAACGAACCATGCACCTGTGGTCTGCTCACCCCTTTCTGCTAGTTCAGATGTTTCCTCTCATCTTCCAAGACCAAACCAGACACAAACAAGCACCACTTTTTTTTTTTGCCCTCTCTTCACAGAACCAAGAAAACTCATCCCAAAGTATCTTGCAAGCTTGGCAGCCCAAAGCAGTCCCTGGGCATGAAATAATCTTAGTGCCAGTGTTGTCTGAGCCCTTGCAAAGGAGCATGACCCAGAGCCAAGGCTGAGTCCCCTTCATGTGCAAACTGAGACAGCTGCTGCCCTCCTGGGGAGGGTAAGACAAGCTAACCCAGGATGCCCTGATGAGGATTTAATCACCCAGCCTCATCAGCCTGAAGTGTTCCTCCCTCAGCTTTTTTTGGTTTAACTCCCTCACAGATATACTTGTCCTACAGTAATTACCTGTCCAGGCAACTAAAGACGAGCAGGAACAATCCAAATGCAAGTTACCTGCACAGCAGAGCAAAATCCTGGTGTTGGGTTTCCCTGAAGACCAGCGCTCTGCCCTGCCTGCGTGAGTTGGCTTTAGGCAATATTTGGGTAAATAATTCTCCTTGGAGAAGAACAGAAAGAAATCTGCTCCTGCACTCATCAGGTGTGAAGGTTGAAGTGCAATGCCTACCCCCAGCTAAACGCAGTCCATGTTGTCTGCCCCAGGAGGACTCTCAGTCTTGGTCTCCTCCAAATCTCAGATTTACAAAGCTACTCATGACTTTCTTCTCAAAGAGCTATTGGAGGGTGATTTAAGCAGCCTGGAAATGTGTATATTTGTTTAATTATTTCTCAACATTTCCCTCATAAAACCAGTATTTAGACTTGATTTAAAAGAAAAAAAATAATCCTGAGGTTCTTCCTTGGTTATTGGCCTGTCTTTTTCTTCAGCAACATAAATCGAACACTCTTCCCTTTTTCACCGTTCCCATTAATTTTCAGAAGGCAGACCTTAATCCCAGCCCATGCTATCCTGTTCTTTTTCTTTTCATTTAGGACTCCTCGGAAGGCTGGCTCAGAGTTTTAATCAAGTGACACTTTTTCATGCTCTCACAAGCCTGCTTGTGTTTAATACAGAAAGATAAACAATGAATTAGTAGCGCTTTATCAATGTCTTCTCACCTTCTCCTGTTTTTAAAGTGGAGAACCTGTTGCTGTTGTTCTTGCCTGCTGCAGTTTGTCAGTGAATCTGCTGAAGATAATCCAGTCACCTAAATTTTGTTTGGAATGGTTACCCAGAAGAAAAGATATTGCAGTGGGCACAGATAGTCCCTGATAGGCAAAGCTTAGTCTGGTTTGCCAAGAACTATTGTCAGTAACTAAGGAGATAGGTGTCCTGGTTTTGCCAGGGTAGAGTTCATTGTCTTCTCAGTAGCTGGAAGAGCTGTGGTTTGGTTTCAGTGTGGGATTTGTTATGAGAAGAATGTTGATCAGGTACTGATGGTTTTAGTTGCTGCTGGAGCCCAAGGTCATCGTGTTTGGCTGGTTCACAGCTGCATTAGGACTGGGAGGGAGAAGTGTAGTAATTAGCAAAACCCCAAATTGGCACTTGGATGTGCCAATGAGATATTCCAGATCACATCATGGTCAGTACATTAACCAGGCCTTCAGCTGCTCCAGCAGTGTCTTCGCACACAAGCCATGTGGTGGAAGGTTCTGCAGAAGGCACTGTCATCATGTGCCAAGTCACTGGCAGTGCTGAGATGCAGATTTGGAGAGGAGCTAAGGTGGATGAAATGGCTTGCCAGCTCCAGACATATGGAGACACTCTCTCCTCCTCCTTCATCTCGGCTGTAAAGAAAATGACCCAAGAGTTCCAGAAATTCCAGAGCTGACCAGTATGAGAGTTTAACTGGAAGACGGGGGTATTCTCTCGGGGATGGCTCAGGCTCTGGCTCTCCCAGGATTGCGGTTTGGGTTTGGGGACTGTCTCTGCTCTGGGACTGCTGGCTGGGACAGGCTGGGTGTGGGTCAGTGGGTGGTGAGCAACTGGGCATCTGGGCATCACTCATTTGCATATTCTGTTATTACTGTTATCATCAGTATAATTTTATTTCAATTAGTAAATTGTTTTTATCTCCCCCTGTGAGTCTCCTTGCCCTTTTCCTTCCAATTCTCTCCCCTGTTCCCTGAGCAGGAGGGGAGAGAGTGAAAGAGTGACTGGGTTTGGCTGCAGCCAAAGGAGTGAAACCACCACAATAGGTTTGGCAGCGAGGAGCTGATGTGCATCATCTTGGAGGAACAAAAATTTCCAACTGTGTCCCATTTATGGTACCACACAGCTGACTGACAGGTTGGGTGCTTCCCTGCGTGTCCATGCCTCCTGCCTCCGGAGCAGATACACGCACAGGGCTGAGGCTGCTTGTGCATTATGAGACCAGCTGTAGTTACATGGCTGTATGGTGTGTTATCCTCAGGGGACCAGGAATTAATTTGTGTATCTTAAATTGCTGCCATCGAATCGGTAAGTCAGGGTGGTGGAGTAATCTGTAAAGCCTACTGGACATGTAGGCAAAGGGTGCTGTGAGTAGTGTTTCCAAATAATAACTGTCACTGCTGGGAGCTCGTGGTGGGCTCTCTGTGCTCTGAAAACAATTAATGAATAATTTATTTACTATGTAAAACTTACCTTGCTCTTTGCCCTCTGCTCTGTTTTCTTTGCTGGGTGTGCGCGAGTCAATCAGATAGCGTGGATCAATTCACTGCTGAGTAGCTCAGAGAAACCCAATGGAGGGTCTTCAGTGGCAACTCATTTGGATTCCCCGTGGAAACTAATAGCCTTTAACAACCCCAACCAGCCCCAGCTAGGACCCCTGCCCTCCCCAAGGCCAGCAGCCCCATTTCAGCCTGGGCCTTGGGCTGCTTGTTGGGTCCTGTGTTGTGGGTAGAGAGTCAGAATGAGTGATGCACTTCACTCGTAAGAGAAATGTAATACTATATTTATTGATATAAAACAGCGAATTAACAAAGTTCAAAGGTTAATTTGACATTCATTGAACAGGATTCAATGGTGAGGTTCACTTGATTATTTACTGCATAGAGGACAGGGTCAGACACAGCTGTCAGGGAGACCCTCCAGTTGAGTCAGGAGGTTCGGGAAGGACCTCCTTGCTCTCTAAACTCCTTCTCAGAGAGGAGTCTAGGTGTGGCTGGATCCAGTCCTAGTCCCAGACTTGTTCAATGGTTTATGTCTAAAGGATTATCCATGTGCAATCAATTCTTTCTATCACTTAGCTCAGATTTAAAGTTTAGCAGCTATTAGTCACTTACCAAGGATCTGTTGCGGCACAGAATCTCTCAACCTGTAGGAGTATCCTTGAGAGGTGCCTGCTCAAGGGGAGATCCTGGCTATCCCAACCAGAGAGCATCCATGATGGTCACCACTGGTGGTGATCACTTGAACAGGGTTACAGGAAATAAAGATCAGGTAGAGGGGAGGCACACAGTCCTGTTGACGCTGTCCTGCATGTCCTCTCCTTGCATGGCTCTGCAGATTGGGACCGTGTCCTGGTTTTGCTAGGGTAGAGTTAATTTTCTTTTTAGTAATTAGAAGAGCTGTATTTTCCTTTCAGTGTTTCAGTTCAGACATATCATGAGAAGAACTTTGATAACAGTACTTGTGTTGCTGTAGCTCAAGCGCGGCCAGGCTGATGCACCAACACTCTCTGGGCTCAGAGTTAAACTTTAACATGAACCAGAGGAGAAGAACCCATCCATGACTCAGCCACCACCTCCTTCCCCTCCTCCTCCCCGCTGGTGAGGGCAGCACAGCAGGACAGGGACCGGGGACGCAGCAGTAAGGACCTGCCCCAGCGATGGAGCCCACTGACCCACAGAGGAGAAGAGTCGCCGTTGTCGGGGGTGGTCTGGTAGGAGTGGGGATCTGGCTGCTCCGTGCTTGCGTTTGGCAGGGAGTTGGGGCTGTAAAAGCATTGCTGGGATGTGGGGTGATTTTTTTTTTTTTCTTAAAATCATTCCTACTTCAGATGTTCTGGAGGAGTTGGTTGAGTTCCCACTCATTTGAGCAGCTAGGACTTTGTAGGAGGAGAAAGGCTCTTT
>NW_010293463.1:24700-32826 GCF_000700745.2 Antrostomus carolinensis
CCCAGAGACGCAACACGTCTGACTCTAAAGGACAGCCTGGAGCATCGCAGCACCTAAATCTCTCTCTTTTTTGGCCATTAGCTTCTTGGTCCTTGTGCTGCTGGAAAAGAGTAATGTCTGTAGTTCTGACAGTGATTAATGATGGAAATTAAACAAGGAAAAGACAGCTATCCATTTAAATAATGAGCAGGACATCCATACTGTCCTTTTTAAGGTAATGTCTTGCTTTTGCAGAGGTCTAGCTTCCCCCTCTGTGTTCCCAAGGCAATGCTGCAGTACCCTGAATTCTGTCAAAGAAGATAAATATAGTTCAGAGAGGAGCAGGGACCTGTCCCAGCTCCTGTTGTCTCTGGCTGAAGGGATTAGCCCTGCTGCAATTAATCACCGTGTGTAAATAAGCCCTGAACTTGGTATGACTTGGTATGAGTTTTGATGGGTGACTTTTGTCTCGGAGGGACATCAGCGGTGTGAGGACTTCTCTGCAAGAAGGTTCTTGATTAAAAGCTCTTCCTGTACGTGCTGAGCTGCATCCCCTGACTGTTGCTTTCCCTTGGTGCATCTCAGTAGTGACCTATCATATGGCTACCAGACACCTCACCCACCACTCCCAACCCCTCTCTCGTAGGTGGGTGCATTAAACGCCTGTTTCTTTGCTAGACGAGGTTTCCATGTTGACGTTTATGAAGCCAGAGAAGGTAAGTTCAGCCTGATCATTGCTGCTTTATTGTTATGTTTCTGTCCCTTTGCTGATAACAGCTCTTGAAGAAGCAAAAGAGGAACTGCGTGAGCTCACTGAAACTGCAGAAAGAAAATGAAATCTGAAAGTGTGACACTTTGGGGAAACTCTTTTCACTCTTCCCTTTAGCTCCTGTGGTGGTGGGGAGCATTTGTTTGAAATATGTTGTCTTGTGTGGAGGGAACCCACCCTTCAGCTACTAAAATGAGGCCCTTTTTTGTGTTCTTGACTTAAATATCAATTCAAATCCTCACCTTCGAAAGCTGGTCTCTGCATGAAGAACTAATAGCAATGGTGCTGTTGAACCAAGCTGGGTCAGAAGTTTGGAAGCCAGGGCAGTTGTTGATGCTGCAGCACCTCTATTAGGGTTAAAAGCACCAACTTGACTTGTAACCACTGCCATCAGTGGTGAGGAGGGCTGGTGGTGAGAGGGGCAGAAGGAGAGATGGAGTGCTTTCAGGAAGCCTCCAGCTCTGCGGGGCACTGCCACAGAGAAATGATGATTCTGAGCCCATGTGGTGGCTGAAAGGGAGAGAAACCATTGATCTTCAGTGTCTCTCAGCTGACAGACAAATAAAACCTGGGCAGAGATGGCAAGCCAAGCAGAAGATGAGAATGACACCATGGAAGGTGAAACTCCACTTGGATGTGCAGTGAAGGGAAGGAGAAGCCCTGTGAAACATGTGGTCTCTGTGATAACTCTTCCTGCTCAGGCAGACGTTGGGACGGGCAGTTCTGCTGCACGGCTCCCAGCTGCTCCCATCCTGAGTCCTGTCCACAGCTCTGGCTCCTCGTCCCAGGAACAGGGGGGTCACAGCAGCCAGTCCCCAGCGATGCCACCAGGCTGCAGCCCCAGAGCAAGAGCAGATGGCTTTTCCCTGTGCTTTAACTCTCCAGCTCTTTGCTGGATGTGGCACATGCTACAAGTTTCACAGGTTCACAAAGCCTCTGGTTGCTCTTACCTGCCTTCTGAGTCAGACAGATTTTAGCACTTTTACTCCAATTTTTGGCCCATTTCTTGTGCTGAGATGCAACCCTGAAAGCTATTTACTCTGAGGGTGGTGAGACAGTGTCCCAGGTTGGCCAGAGAAGCTGTGGCTGCTCCTCCCTGGAAGTGTTGAAGGCCAGGTTGGATGAGGCTTTGAGCAACCTGGTCTAGTGGAAGGTGTCCCTGCTGCTGGCAGGGGGGTTGGAACTGGATGAGCTTTAAGGTCCCTTCCAGCCCAAACCAGTCTGGGATTCTGTGATTCTATTGGGACTGGGATGAGGTTCTGCCCCATGTGCTGGCCAGACAATCCAGGAAGCCTGAGGTGAGACTGTTTGGAGGAGGAACAAGCCAGCACTGAGACTTCTCCATCTGGACAGTGATGGAGAAGGTCACCTGCCAGTGTCCTGAAAAGCATCAATCTGTGGATCTCAGCAGAAGCTGCCAGGCATTCATCACTCAGCTCTCTCCACTTAGAGAGAGACAACATGATCTTAGTGACAACGTGCCCTCCAACACTGCAGGGAGCATCAGGATCCAGTGTTCCCTTTGCAGCACTCGGCTGCAGCTGCTTCTTCCAGGCTAGAGGTGGCACAGAGGAAGAAGCCCTCAAAGCTGCTCAGCTGCCTTCCCAGCAGCTGAAGGTGTCCTGATACCTGTCTTCTCCACATGTGGAGCCAGGGATGGGGACTCCCTGCTGTGGCTGCAGGGATTTCAGGAGATGCCGCCTGCACCAGGCTGTGGTATCAGCATCTCCATAACCAACTCCTCTATCCATGCAGATATCCGGGTGGCCAGCTTTGCCCGTGGCAGAAGCATTAACTTGGCCCTGTCCCACAGAGGACGCCAAGCCCTCCGAGCCGTGGAGATGGAAGAGCAGGTACCCTGGTAGCTTCTGTCAGTGGTGAGATCTCTGTGGTTAAAATGCTGTAGACTTCAGCTGCTGATGGATGGGTGCTTTTTGGGTCCCCAGGCATGCAGGGGCCACCATAGTGGTAGCTCTGCTTTGGTGATGGTGGAGGTAGACTTCTCCCACTGCACGCCCACAGCCTGGCTCTCCACTGCTTCATGGCACAGCTGAGATCTCTCCCCAGCCTGGGGTCAGCACCCAACCCCGGGCAGCTGGGCTCTGCTGGTGGCAGAGGGTGCTTCCCCAGGAGACCAATGCTCACACAACACCTTCTAGTGTTACCTCCCCTCCATGATCTCCTCCCTCCTGGAGACTAAGGACAACCAGGGCAGGAATAGGTGGACTCCCAAGAGAGCTGGAGTACCAGCAGGATGTGATAAAGGGGGCTGGTTTCCCTGCTGACATGCCCAGATTTGTACTTTCCCACCAAACCTTGAGCTTTGGGCTGACCCCTGAAATCCACACGCACCGACTTCTGCACGGCACGCTTGGCTCCGAGCCCAGCGCTCCTCTGCAGGGTGCTCGCCACCATTTAACATCCAGCTGTTGGCAGTGGTGGGATCTCCTGGCCCTTGGCTCCCTGCAGAGGAACCCAGGCTTTGACAGGTCCTATCCCATCACCAGGAGGTAATTTAGCCGTCATCCCCTGCCCTGTCCAACACCCTGGGGCTTTTCACATCCTTTCTATCAAAAAATATTTTGCACTGATTTTTATGGGAATTAACTCAGTAGTTAGTAAGTAACCTCACTGAAATGTAGTATCTTGGTGTTGACAGCCCTGTACATTTTTTTCCCAGTAACTTGGCTAGTGACACACAAATGTCTGAGCAGAGAGCATCCCATTCTGCCCGGAGTGCAGTGCATGGAGGGAACGGCGCTTGGTGGCTTCTGCCTTGCCCCTCAGCAACTCAGTTTTGGCCAGAAGGTTGGGTTATGTTCCCTTCCATTCCAGATCGTGTCCAAAGGCATTCCCATGCGGGCCAGGAGGATCCATACACCGTCAGGGAAGAAGTACTCCATCCCCTACGGGAAGAAGAACCAGGTACTGGTCTGGTGCTGCCACTCAGAGATGCTTCGCAGAGCACGAGGGGGCTTTGGTGGCATTTGTAGCTCTCTGTGATTGTGGTGGTTTCACTCACTCTCTCACTCATTCATTCTTTCAATTACTAATTTCCAGTTACTAATGGAAATAAAATTAGTAATAACAGGATATGCAAATGAGTGATGCCCAGTGCAGTTGCTCACCACCCACTGACCGATGCCCAGCCTGTCCCAGCCTGTGATTCCAGAGCAGAGAAAGTCTACAAACCCAAACCCCAGAACAGTGAGAGCTCAAGTGATCCCCGAGAGAATCCCCCCGTCTTCTGGTCAGCCCTGGTTAATGTACTGACCATGACGTGATATGATCTGGGATATCTCATTGGCGGAGCCAAATGCCAATTTGGGGTTTGCTAATTACTACGCTGCTCCCTCCCAGTCCTAATGCAGCTGTGAACCAGCCAAACACGATGACCTTGGGCTCCAGCAGCAACTAAAACCATCAGTACCTGATCAACATTCTTCTCATAACAAATCCCACACTGAAACCAAACCACAGCTCTTCCAGCTACTGAGAAGACAATGAACTCCATCCTAGTGAAACCAGGACAGTGATGGACAGCCCGGGGCTCAGGCTCTTAGAAAGGACACTGGTTCATCGAGGCTGTTGGGAGAGGTGGCATTTCTCATCTAGCCATGCAGAGCATCCTTCAGCAATTCCTCCTGAACCCCGTGTTTGTTTGCCTTGCAGTACATTCTCTCTGTGGACAGAGCGAACTTAAACAGAGAGCTGCTAACAGGTAGGTGGCCAGGTCTGTTTGCAGACACTTTTACCCACTGTTCACCAAGGATTTAGGGTTTGCTCCATGAAGAGGACACTTTGGGTCCCAGGCTCTCTTTGCCCATGAGTTTGGCACAACTTGGCTCTCAGAAAATGCAGTAGCTGTGTTTTGAAGTAGAAAATCTGTGCTGTGTCCCTGCTGCTTGCCTGACACAAAAGGATATTCAAACAAATCCCCCCGAGGTCTTTCTATGTGTGCTGACATCCCCGAGGAGCAGCTCTTCTGCATTTGCCCTCAGCTCCCCGGCTCCTGGTATGGGCATCTGCTCCCAGAACTTCACCAGCCAAAGCAGGGGCCACCTCCTCAGCCTGGTCATGGTTCATGGCATTTTCCACAACCCTGATTGCGCAGAGACAAATAGAAATTGTGACAAAGTGTGTGATCAGGCCAGGTCAAATTTCCCCAAATTTCCCACTGACCACAGGCACCGCATCCCATCCTGAAATACAATGTGGTGTTGGTGGAGACAGGTTCATGACTCATGTCATTGTGGGGAAGAAATCTTTGCAGGATTCCTTGCACTTTTAAATAGTTTTCACCAGCATTGGGCAAACACAGTCCTAGTGCTCCCTGCCCACTGGCCATCACTCAACACAGCAATCTTTGCTGTAAAGAAAAAGTCCCACTAATTTAGGGATTCCTTGGAAATCTTTTGGGGTCACAGTACAAGCCTCTACATTTACCTGTCAGGGGAGGTTTAGGCTGGATATGAGGAAAATTTATTCACTGAAAGGTTTGCCAAGTATTGGAACAGGCTGCTCAGGGCAGTGGTGGGAGTCACCATCCCTGATGGGATTTAAAGGGCGTGTAGATGTGGTACTTGGGGACATGGTTTAGTGGTGAACTTGTCAATGCTGGGATTACAGTTGGACTAGATGATTAAAATGGTCTTTTCCAACCAAACTATTCTATGATTCTTTTCTTTCCACAGCTGCTGAGAAGTACTCCAACACTAAACTGTACTTCGGACACAAGCTCGTGGGGTGCAACGCAGAGTTGGGGACGTTGACCATAAAAAGGTAATCCCTGTGCAAGCCTGGGATCAAGCACTATGTTCAGTTAGTTTCTGCTTAATTATTGATAAAAACCTCAAACAATTGAGCAATCTCAGTTTGAAACTAGCATGTTATTCCTGAGGGGGTAAAACTTGGTGTCAGCTTTGGAAAGGAGAAACATCAAAGCAGGGTTCATGAGGAGGTTGAAAAAATTGTGAGGAACTCCGTCCCACCCCAGCAGCCTGGCAGTGGGATGGGCACACACTTGCTGTCCTCTGCAGGGGATTAACACACCAGTCTCCACAGCCCTGATGTTCAGGGAGATATTGCTCATCAGGGAGGGCAGATAACGATCTTGCTTCATAGTTGTGTTAAGTTCTGATCATGTCCCCTGTCCACCCAGGGCTGTAGGCTCTATGAAATAGCAGCATTATCCCAACAGTGCCTATTGCATCCTTGGGTAGATGTGGCAGAGTTCTGCTCCAATTTTTAGCCCATTTCTTGTGCTGAGATGCAACCCTGAAAGCTATTGGGACTGGGATGAGGTTCTGCCCCATGTGCTGGCCAGACAATCCAGGAAGCCTGAGGTGAGACTGTTTGGAGGAGGAACAGGCCAGCACTGAGACTTCTCCATCTGGACAGTGATGGAGAAGGTCACCTGCCAGTGTCCCGAAAAGCATCAGTCTGTGGATCTCAGCAGAAGCTGAGTAACCTACAGGCTAATTATTTATCCTAATGCTGAACTTCCCAGTCAGTGGAAGCCGATCTTCCCTCAGCCTAGAAGATTAATAACGCTGGAGGTGACACCAGCATTTTGCAAAAGGCAGATCCACTGTGCCCAGCAGTGCTGAGCTGGCCTGGAGTTCGGTAGGATTGATCCAAGGGACTGTCTTGCTTTCAGATCTGGCCAGCAGCCATTGGAAGTCACCTATGATCTCATCGTGGGGTGCGACGGAGCCTTCTCAACAGTCAGAAAGCAGTTCCTGAGGCAAACTCGCTTTAACTACAGTCACGAGTACATTCCTCACGGCTATATGGAGCTGACCATCCCTCCCAAGGATGGAGATGTAAGTGTGCCTGTCCTGGGGGGCTGCTACCACCTTTGCAGATGGGACACCCTGCTCCCCTCTCATGGCAGCTCTGCTGCAGCAGCTCTAGAGAAACTCATCTCTTGCTTGAGGTTCAGCCAAGGGATTAAAACTTCCATAGAAGAAGGCAGGCATCTCTTCCTCTTCCAGTGGTGGGGCCAATGTCTGGGTACCTGGCTGCAAAAATCCTAGAGAGGCTGCCCCAGCGCAGTGGGTTTAACTGTAGCTCTGAGAGGTCCTGGGGATATGGGAACGTGCCTGTGAGGACCTCAGCAACTGCAAACCAGCAGATTTTTGCCCATCTTTTCCTACCTTTTCCTCTTGCCCTTCCTCTGTGTCTCCCTGAAGCACCAGGTACCAGAAAGGGGCCCTGTGGTCATTGTGTCTGCTCATGGTACAGAGGATGGGAACTGGTGTGCTGGTTTGGGGCTGGGTTGGGGAAGCTAAGCAGGGCAGGGCAGGGACACAAGGTGATTTTCCTTCTCTTTCAGTTTGCCATGGAACCAAACTACCTCCATATCTGGCCAAGAAACACCTTCATGATGATTGCACTGCCCAACATGGTGATCACCCACAGCCACGCTCCTTTAGGGCATGGGATGGAGCTTGTGGGGATGAACTGGCTGGGGTGGCAGGGGTTGGGAGGTCCAACTTGTGCCAGGTGTCCCACTGCCTGGGGGAGGGGGGTGCAGGACAGGACCCCCAGTGCCAACCCTGCCTCACAGCACTGAGCAGGTACCTGTGCCACTTCTCTCTGCCCACCACACATCCAAGCCCACCTGAGCTGCCCAAAATCCAGTGCCCTGCAGATGGATGTTATAAACCGGGTAGGGGAGTGCCAGGGCAGATCATGCCCTGCCTGTTTCTGCCTCCCCCCTGCCTGCCCCCTCCATGGGAGTCAGGGTGTCCAGGTGCTCGTCCCCGCTGTGCAGGTGGGACACTGCCATGGCTGGGTGACAGGCTGGGCACTGAGCTGCTGCTCCAGGTGCCAGGTGCTCTCTATGGCCTCTGGGCTTCTTTCTGATCTTCCTCCCCTGGCTGGCAGGACAAGTCCTTCACCTGCACGCTCTTCATGCCCTTTGAGGAATTTGAGAAGCTTACAACAGGGAAGCAAGTCCTGGATTTTTTCCAGACCCACTTCCCAGATGCCATCCCCCTCATCGGAGAGTAAGTGTTCCCATCTCCCCTTGTCCCTCGTCAACGCAGTGCCACACAGCCAGGGGATACATCCCCACCCAGCCCCGGGGTCCTGGTGACAGACACGCTGCTGAAGCTGGAGGGCCAAGGGGTTGCAAATGTTGTTGGGGTGGATCTATGTAGGTCTGAAGGAGGGGGAGTGAAGAGACGGAGGTCCACATTGCGTCCACGCTGGAACAGCAGGCTGGGCAGCAGGACACAGCCCCATCCCATGGCAGTTTCTGATGGAGTCACACCAAAGCACCGCTCTGTCCCTTGGAGGCACAGCAGGAGCAAAGAGCAGATCACCTCCTGCTGCTTTCGTATCACAGAATCACAGAACCACAGAATGTCAG
>NW_010293464.1:0-4391 GCF_000700745.2 Antrostomus carolinensis
CATAGTGGTGGGACAGCCACCACAGCCACCTTCACACAAGCACAAGGGTCAGTGTGCACCCTTCCAGGCAAGGCAACAAATGCTCCATATCTGCTTTGCAAAGCTGCCCAATTAACCTTCTACTCCCATCAGCAACAACACAGGGTGCTACCACAAGTAAATAACCACACCAAAGCCCTTACCTTCCTCTAGGCTGAGCTGCTGGTCTCCTTTCAGAGAGGAACAATACAATTCCATCTCCTCCAGACCTACTTCTCCAGGAGCTTGTCCAACAAAGAAGCCTACCTTCACCACACCCCAGGCTTTGTAGGCCAGGGCGAGCTCTGATTTGCTGCAGTTACACCTGGTCATTAACAGTGTTAATTGGAACCAGGTGGTGGGTGTTGTAGGCCCTCAGGGCTGCTGTTGTGGTGGGAGAACCTACCTGGAAGGGCCAGAAGGACTTTGAGGGATCTCTGCATCACATTTGTGTGTTCCCAGGGCATTGGCTGTGTCATTAGGGCTCATGTAAAGGCCCCGCACCCTCACAAAGCACGTCAGGTGTCAGGGCTTGAGAAGTTGTGCTAGATCCTGGTGATACGAAGGAAAGTCACCCCTTTTCGTATACCTTTCTTGTCCTGTACAGAAGCAATATGCTTCTCAAGAGTACCAGCAATCTTGCAAAGCCTCTAAGATTCTCCACAGACCCAGATCTTTGCCAGCTCTGTACATGAGCCATGAAAAAAACCTCCACTCCTCTGTCATGCACGTTCCCTAACGGTACAGCCTCTGCAAGGAAGAACAGTCGACAAAAAGATGTCCTTCGGTACTCAGCTGCGCCTGACTACGTGAACTTAAAAATGGCTTTCGGTAGTCACATACTAATTTTTTATATTTTTCATGGTAGAGGTCTGCCAGTGTTGGTATTGCAAGTGTAGTGTAAAGTCAACTTGAAAGTGGGCATGTAAAAATACTGAATTTGTAATATTGTATTGCCTCGTGAAAGGCATCTAATTTGGACGTGGAACATTTTTGCAGTGAGTAAGCATTTCTATGAATTTCAATATACATAGTTTTCCACAGATTTAAATTCTTATGGAAAGTTGCACATTTTTGAGCTGCAAATACCGTGTGTGCTTAGTTAACAGTTTTATGAGCAGCCAAGTTGTGGTTGCTATCAGGTGTCATTTTCTCCTGTGTGCTCTTCTTTAACTTCACAGCAAGTATAAAGGTTGTTCTTAGGAGAAAATCACCTTTCCACTGAGAATTAATCTTTTTTGGTATGCTCCCTATTTCTGGCTTCCACTGTTCTGCTGCTGTCAATATCCAGGTTCTGTACAAGGTGACTTACACATTGAGCGCCCCTTCCTTCTCTCATTTTTAATAATAAAGGATATGCAGACATAATGATTCAATCATACTTTTGCACATTTTCTAGTGAAGAAATTTTTCCTTTCATATGACTACTCCAATTTTACTAATTTTTTTCCCAAATATTCCAGTTACAATTAAGACTGAAATAAAGAGCAACGCTGTTAAAACTATCCAGTGGGGACCAAAGAAACCAGTACTTAACAACCACCCTGTCCAGTCCCTACAGGCTATTTCCTACAATTTCGGGGTTCTTCAGATTTAAAAGGATTCTCAGTTAACTGTAGCAACTCTGAAATTGGACAAAATTGTCATGGATAGTTCAGTGAAAGCAAAATGGGGAACAAGATACTAAGATGTAAAAGGAATAAGACTAACATTGGTCATATTTATAATGCACTTAGCTACAGCAGTAATGCTGTTCTCCATCAGCAGAAAAGTAATGTGACAAAAAGTGTTTAAGGCTATCATTTGAAAAGAAACTTAAAAGATGGGATTGTTTACATTCAACAGGAGACATAGAAAAGCAATATTTTAAAAATAAAAATATGTCAAATATTTCCATGTATCTCACAGAACCACAGAATGGTGGGGATTGGAAGGGACCTCAGGAGATCATCCAGTCCAACCCCCCTTCCAAAGCAGGGTCCTTACACCAGGTTGCACAGGAAAGCGTCCAGGCGGGTTTTGAACATCTCCAGAGATGGAGACTCCACAACCTCTCTGGGCAGCCTGTTCCAGTGCTCTGACACCCTCACAGTGAAAATGTTTTTCCATATGTTTGTCTGGAACTTTCAGTGTTCCAGTTTTTGCCCATTGCCCCTTGTCCTGTCACAGGGTACTACTGAAAAAAGCCCGGCCCCATCCATTTGGCCCCTGCACTTCATAATGTTACAGGAGATTCACCCTCTGTCTCTGTGCATTTATATAGAAACTGTAATAAAATGTGAATTATCCAACTAAAATAAATCCTTATTGAGGGAGAGGGGGTTAGAAATAGCAATTATAATGGATTTTCAGCATGGAGGGCTGGTAACTCCGTTACTGAGTGATGTAAATGAGAGGAGAGTTTAGTCCAAGGATCTGTTCCCTGTTTCTAAACCAGTTACCTCCCACTATGGCAGATGTGAACACATATGGGAGAAAGAACAGAACAGACCCATCTAGTGGGAGGACAGGAACAATATACATATTGCTGTATTCTATGTGCCACAAAACAAAGTTAAAATTTTCACATAGAACATGGGCATATGTATATGTTTCATGTGTGACATATCTTGCACTTTTGATAAGCATTGCATTTAAAATCAGGTAAAGTGATATCACACAAATATATTATAAAGGAAAATCAGAAGTTATATTGTCAGCTATTATTTAAATCAACACACTGCTGGATTAGCTTTATAGCTATCATTAACTTTAGTATTTCTGTGTTTGAGCTTAGAGTCCTTTAAATATACTTAATATGAACTGAAATATTTCTAATAAGAAATAGGGCACCACAAAACTTTTTTATTTCTCTAATTCTTCATCCTTGCCCTGTCTGTATTCTCAATCTTAACACCTATAGTTTTTTGTGGGTTTTTTTACAGCAATGACTGTTTTTGCAGAACACATTTTCCAAAGTGAGTTAGTGACGATCATTCATTGCGATGAGATTTTGTTGATGTTTGTGTCAAATAGTAACAGCTATCTTTACAACAAAAGAGCTGTACATCACAGTGGAATATCATCCAGAAAGTTTCTGAATTGTAAAAATGTGCAAATTATGCAACACTAGGTCTTGCCTGAAGGGTGAGAGACGAGAAGCCTTAAAGTAAGCTGACACAGTTTGTAAAGTGAGAACAAGACCTCATTCTTGTGCAGTTTTAAAAATGTTAGGAAATTCCAAAGAGAAGAGCCTAGTTAAACTGAAAATCGTGCAGCTCCACAAATCATAGAATCATAGAATGGTTAGGATTGGAAGGGACCTTAAAGATCATCTAGTTCCAACCCTCCTGCCATCAGCAGGGACACCTTCCACTAGACCAGGTTGCTCAAAGCCTCATCCAGCCTGGCCTTGAACACTTCCAGGGATTGGGCATCTACAACTTCCTTGGGCAACCTGTTGCAGTGTCTGACCACCCTCACAGTGAAAAACTTCCTAATATCTAATCTAAATCGCCCCTCTTTCAGTTTAAACCCATTTCCCCTTGTTTTGTCATTAACTGCCTTTATGAAAAGTCCCTCCTCAGCTTTCTTGTAGGCCCCCTTCAGGTGAAATAAACCTTTACTGGGATGATTCATTTGCTGGTGTGAATGTCCAGCAGCTTGGGAAATGAGAGTCCGACATGTCTGGTTGAACGTTTAATGTGACATGGGTTTCATGAATACTTTAACCAAGTTTTCCCAACATTTTCACACATCTGTCCAAAACAGAAATAGTAATTCAGCTGCTGATTTGGTTTCTCTATTGTATTCTATTGCAAAAGATGTTCTCAAAATGGATTTGCTGCTGCTGTAGAAAAGTGCTTTTGATGATGAAAAATGTGTTAGAACAAATTATTCCTTCAAAATGGGCACAGCCTTGTAGGAGAAGGATGAAGATGTTACATAATACTGGAGAATGGAACTTTTCCCCCCTCAAGATGATCCAGGTAGATCCAAGCAGGGAGACGGCACCCATTCACCTGCCTGTTGTGTCGTGCACTGGTTTTATTCCTGCTCCATTAGCGCATGTACCTGGCTGGAAGTAAGATATAAGTGGCAGAGCTTTCAGAAGATGGTGGAAGTTTTCAGCACCATGACAAGAAAACAGGAAATGAAGGGAGAAGTTAAAACCCTCTTACAGCTACCCTGTCTCTAGAAAATCTCTGCTTAGGCCTATATGCTGTTCTGCACGATTTCCAAGAACTAGAGCATACACAGCAGTAATCAATGCTGCAAGCTGTTTAATATTCACTTCAGCACAATTACTTGCATGCAGTTTCACCTAGGAGCTTTAGATCTTTGACCGTTTTGGTCAAAAGTACATAAAGAAACAACAAAAACTTGATTACTGT